>NC_088872.1:34033501-34106476 GCF_032884065.1 Artemia franciscana | reverse complement strand
TTGATGGCTTGGAAAATGATTTTGATTTATTTATTGATAAGTGGTGTAAGAAAGAGAATAAAAATAAAGAGAGTTTTCAAAGTTGGAAGAATTTAATTATTAGTAGAGTAAGAAATAAAATATATTCTAACTTAAAAAATAGTAACACTAAATCATTATTTTATAATGCGAAGATTAAACAAGCAATTGCTAATCTAAAGAATGAATTTGTAATTGTGCCAGTGGATAAAGCTAATAATAATTTTGCCATAATTTGTCAGAAGCTGTATTGTGATATCTTAAAAAGGGAGTTAGGCACAACTAATGTTTATGAAAAGGTAAATATAGAGGATGAGAATTTAATTGAAAAGACTGAAGAAATACTTTTTAAAAATTTTAATATTAAAATAAATGACAATGATAAAAAGTTCCCTTTCCTATATTGGACTGTAAAATTTCATAAGAATCCCCCTAAACCACGGTTTATTGCTGGAGCAGCTAAATGTCCAACCCGCATTGCTGCTACTGACCTCTCTTTAATTTTAAAGGAAATTGTAAATAAACTTAAAACCTATTGTTCTGGTATTAAAAAATTTTCGAATTTTAATCCATATTGGAGTGTTAATAATTCACTGCAGGTGATAGATTCTTTAACAATGGTTTCAGCTAAAAGAATTGAGTCTTTCGATTTTGCGACAATGTATACTAATTTATCACTCAATTTAGTGTTAGATAATTTAAAAACTGTTATAAAGAAATCTTTCCTCTTATCTAGTAAAAGGTTCTTAAAAATAGACAGTTATAATAAAAAAGCCATATGGACAAACTGCTTTAATACTACAGTTAACTTGAGATGTTACAGCTTGGATATGATTTTTGAGTTATTGGAATTTGTTTTATACAATACTTATATAAGATTTGGGGGTGATTTGTACAAGCAAATTATGGGAATTCCCATGGGGGGGAATGCCAGCCCATTTATAGCTGACTTGTTTTTAAGTCAACTAGAATATAAATATATGATGGATAAGAATAATCCAATTAATTTAAAACATGCTTTGTCAAATAATAAAAGATATTTAGATGATATTTTGGTCTTAAATTGTAAGGATTTCATTGATATTTCTAAAAATATATATCCATCAGAGCTTATTCTTGAGCCTAGTCATGGCGCTGGTCATGAAGATCATTTCTTAGATTTAAATATTAATATTTGTGATAATAATAAATTAAGTTTTAAAATGTATAATAAAACGGATGATTTTGATTTTGAAGTGATTAGTTTCCCATTCCCTGAAAGTAATATACACTCAAATATCACATATTCAGCGTTTTTCTCACAGTTACTTCGTTATGCAAGGATTTGTAGTAATTATATTGATTTTAAAAATAGATGTAAAATCTTAAGCCAAAAATTGATATCAAGAGGTTTTTCTGCAAATAAATTAACTTGGCAATTTAAAAAATTTAGTTTTCATTATAACGAACTTTTAAATAAATATCAAAAGAATTATCTAGAAATACTTAAAGAAATTTTTTGACTAATTTCGGAGGTTCGAGAAATGTTGTCACAGCGCCATTTATTTTGAATTGTGTTTCTATTTGAGCGGAATTTTTAAAAAATTAGCCACATGGTAAAGATGAATTATATAATTGTTTAGTTCATTCAGGTTTTTTGCAATGTGTTAATATTTGTGATTTGGTAAAATTTTTAATATTTAGTTTACCTATTGTTGCTAAAGGGAGGGATATATTAACAGGATAAGCTTGTTTTGGTTTTACTTGGTTGTTTTACATTTGCTGTTTTTTTTTCATAGACATGTATTTTGGGGGTGATACCTGACGCGGGGATGCCATGGATATTCTGTGGTAGCCACAACACTGTGCTGGGTAGGGAATTTAGAGTGGCGAAACCCTATATAGGCCAGTGTATTCTCCTGATGAGCCCTTATGTTGGGTGTTGCCTCTGAATTATTTGTCTATATTATTTTTTCTATGGTTTGGTAAATGACGACTTATACTTATTGACGACATGACTGCCTGTCCATGGATTATTCTTTATGGTTGATTGTGTGTGGCTATGCTGTTTGACCTATGTGATTGTATGGATGAGTAGGGTTAAGGCCTCATTCAAGTGCTGGTCTATATTAATCACTAATTTAGGAAAACAGTCTTCCTTTTCTCCTTCTGTCTCCTTTTTTTTTTTTTTTTTTTTTTTTTTTTTTTTTTTTTTTTTTTTTTTTTTTTTTTTTTTTTTTTTTTTTTTTTTTTTGTGTTTGTGCTGTAGCATTGGTGATTTCTCTTTTCATGATATTACTCCAGGTTGGATCCAGTGCTGGTGGAGAAAATTTTTTTAGTTTTTCTCCCCGACAGACCTTTACCCTGGTCCAGGTTTTTAACCTGATATTGTTAATTATTGGTGAGATGGCACTTATGCAAATTTCATGTTCTTTCATCTTTTTGCTTATGTATTTATTGACCTATTGACCTATTGACCTTGGCATGTTTTCTGGACTTTGATTGTTGGATTTTGATTTGGATGTTGGTTTGTTTTGGATTTATTTTCAATAACTTTTTATGCAACAAAACACAAATATTAGCCTCGGAACTCGGAACGATTTTTTGAAAGTTAGTAGGTGTAGAAGTCGTTGTTTTCTTTGCCAAGATCATTTTGTCCCACGGACTTCTGTTAAAAGTACATTGTATAATAAAAATTTTGCATGCAAGTTACGTGGTAATGTTAATTGTAGAACAACCAATGTAATTTACCTATTAGAATGTAATAAATGCTGCCTACAATATGTGGGGGAAACAACTAATAATATATATAAAAGATTTTCTGGACACAAGACAACAGTTAATAATGAAAAAACTAATAACTATCTAGTTCAACATTGTAGTAATGGTAAATGTTCCATATCAGATATAACTGTCACAATTTTAGAAAATTTAGAATTAGAAAATTTAAATAAAGAAGAGAAGAATAATAGACTACGTAAACAGGAGGATTTCTGGATCCATACTCTTGGTACAGCTTATCCTTTTGGGTTAAATGATCGTGTAGCAAAATATGGTGACATGTCTCATGTTGTTGTTAAATGTATTGATGGTTTTATGGACCATCCTTCTTTTACTTGTCCTACCAAACGTAAAAAACGATCGAGAGGACATAGGAAAAATAATAGAAAAAATGAATTAGATGTACATATGCTTTCTATAGATCTATGCCAGCTACTTGAATCTAGGGGTATGATTTCTGTAATAAAGTGTCTAAATAATTTATCCAAGAGGAATTTAATCAAACTTTTCTGGATTGTGAAGAATAATACAGCTCTTGATTATAATTTTAAAGTAATATGTGATACAATTTGCATTCTATCTAAAACGAAATTTATTTCAAAAAAGAAAAAGTTCGATAAGATTAGTAATAAGGATAACAGATTATATTTACCTATTAATTTTACTTGTAAGCAGATTGAAGATATTAATTTACCAGAAATTTTAAATCAGCGGCATGTGAAACAGGCCCTTCCTAGTAATTTAAATTATAATGATAGTCCAGTTTTAACTTATAAATTTTCAAAAACTATTGGGCAAATTATTTTTAATTATAATTTAATACTAAAAAAACTAGATAGCGATATAAATTGGAAACCGGTTTGTAATTGTAAGCAACTTGGCCCATTTGTAAATCCTACTTACAAACATGTTATAACAGGGGACTTGTCAATAATAAAGCAAGATGATCTTCAAATTATAATGAATAAAGGGGCAAATTTCCGTCTTTCTCATCATCTGAAACCATCGAGTGTTCTTGATGGCTTGGAAAATGATTTTGATTTATTTATTGATAAGTGGTGTAAGAAAGAGAATAAAAATAAAGAGAGTTTTCAAAGTTGGAAGAATTTAATTATTAGTAGAGTAAGAAATAAAATATATTCTAACTTAAAAAATAGTAACACTAAATCATTATTTTATAATGCGAAGATTAAACAAGCAATTGCTAATCTAAAGAATGAATTTGTAATTGTGCCAGTGGATAAAGCTAATAATAATTTTGCCATAATTTGTCAGAAGCTGTATTGTGATATCTTAAAAAGGGAGTTAGGCACAACTAATGTTTATGAAAAGGTAAATATAGAGGATGAGAATTTAATTGAAAAGACTGAAGAAATACTTTTTAAAAATTTTAATATTAAAATAAATGACAATGATAAAAAGTTCCCTTTCCTATATTGGACTGTAAAATTTCATAAGAATCCCCCTAAACCACGGTTTATTGCTGGAGCAGCTAAATGTCCAACCCGCATTGCTGCTACTGACCTCTCTTTAATTTTAAAGGAAATTGTAAATAAACTTAAAACCTATTGTTCTGGTATTAAAAAATTTTCGAATTTTAATCCATATTGGAGTGTTAATAATTCACTGCAGGTGATAGATTCTTTAACAATGGTTTCAGCTAAAAGAATTGAGTCTTTCGATTTTGCGACAATGTATACTAATTTATCACTCAATTTAGTGTTAGATAATTTAAAAACTGTTATAAAGAAATCTTTCCTCTTATCTAGTAAAAGGTTCTTAAAAATAGACAGTTATAATAAAAAAGCCATATGGACAAACTGCTTTAATACTACAGTTAACTTGAGATGTTACAGCTTGGATATGATTTTTGAGTTATTGGAATTTGTTTTATACAATACTTATATAAGATTTGGGGGTGATTTGTACAAGCAAATTATGGGAATTCCCATGGGGGGGAATGCCAGCCCATTTATAGCTGACTTGTTTTTAAGTCAACTAGAATATAAATATATGATGGATAAGAATAATCCAATTAATTTAAAACATGCTTTGTCAAATAATAAAAGATATTTAGATGATATTTTGGTCTTAAATTGTAAGGATTTCATTGATATTTCTAAAAATATATATCCATCAGAGCTTATTCTTGAGCCTAGTCATGGCGCTGGTCATGAAGATCATTTCTTAGATTTAAATATTAATATTTGTGATAATAATAAATTAAGTTTTAAAATGTATAATAAAACGGATGATTTTGATTTTGAAGTGATTAGTTTCCCATTCCCTGAAAGTAATATACACTCAAATATCACATATTCAGCGTTTTTCTCACAGTTACTTCGTTATGCAAGGATTTGTAGTAATTATATTGATTTTAAAAATAGATGTAAAATCTTAAGCCAAAAATTGATATCAAGAGGTTTTTCTGCAAATAAATTAACTTGGCAATTTAAAAAATTTAGTTTTCATTATAACGAACTTTTAAATAAATATCAAAAGAATTATCTAGAAATACTTAAAGAAATTTTTTGACTAATTTCGGAGGTTCGAGAAATGTTGTCACAGCGCCATTTATTTTGAATTGTGTTTCTATTTGAGCGGAATTTTTAAAAAATTAGCCACATGGTAAAGATGAATTATATAATTGTTTAGTTCATTCAGGTTTTTTGCAATGTGTTAATATTTGTGATTTGGTAAAATTTTTAATATTTAGTTTACCTATTGTTGCTAAAGGGAGGGATATATTAACAGGATAAGCTTGTTTTGGTTTTACTTGGTTGTTTTACATTTGCTGTTTTTTTTTCATAGACATGTATTTTGGGGGTGATACCTGACGCGGGGATGCCATGGATATTCTGTGGTAGCCACAACACTGTGCTGGGTAGGGAATTTAGAGTGGCGAAACCCTATATAGGCCAGTGTATTCTCCTGATGAGCCCTTATGTTGGGTGTTGCCTCTGAATTATTTGTCTATATTATTTTTTCTATGGTTTGGTAAATGACGACTTATACTTATTGACGACATGACTGCCTGTCCATGGATTATTCTTTATGGTTGATTGTGTGTGGCTATGCTGTTTGACCTATGTGATTGTATGGATGAGTAGGGTTAAGGCCTCATTCAAGTGCTGGTCTATATTAATCACTAATTTAGGAAAACAGTCTTCCTTTTCTCCTTCTGTCTCCTTTTTTTTTTTTTTTTTTTTTTTTTTTTTTTTTTTTTTTTTTTTTTTTTTTTTTTTTTTTTTTTTTTTTTTTTTGTGTTTGTGCTGTAGCATTGGTGATTTCTCTTTTCATGATATATATATATATATATATATATATATATATATATATATATATATATATATATATATATATATATATATATATATATATATATATATATATATATATATATATATATATATATATATATATATATATATATATATATATATATATATATATATATATATATATATATATATATATATATATATATATATATATTCACAGGTGGGGCACAGGGACACAATTACAATGGCGCGTAACTAATATGGCACGCAATGACTTGGCGCGCAACGGGGGGCCTGGGAGGGGGCGCGAAGAGCCCCCACCAACTAGATGTTGGGTGGCGCGAGGCGCCACCCCAACAGCTAGTTTCATGTAAGTAAAACTATATATAAAAAAAGAAAAAAACTAAAAAGAAAAAAAGAGTAAAAAACTAAAAAATAATTAAAAAACACTAAAAAAAAGAAAAAACTGAAAAAAAAACTATAAAAAAGAAAAAACCTAAAATAATAGAAAAAAAATAAATAAAAAAACCTAAAAATAAAAAAAAATAATAAAAAAAAGATAATAACATAGAAAAACAACTAAAAACGACTAAAAAAAAAAAAAAACAAAAAAGAAAAAAAAGAAAAACAACTAAAAAAACAAAAAAGAGAAAAAATGAAATATGAATGATATCATATCTATATATATATAAAATAAGTTGTTTGTCTGTGGGTCTGTCGAGTGACGCCATGTTTGTGTATCGACTGACGTCATGTTTGTCGACTGACGAAATTACAGACCGGGACATCGGGACACAAATGACGACCGGGACACTGAGAAATAGAGAATATAAACGACGACCGGGACACTCAAACAGAAAGCGACCGGGACACAAGGAATGTTCGATTAGCAATCACCATCAACAAAGCACCGGGACACAAATGACGACCGGGACACAGGGAATATAAATGACGACCAGGACACTCAAAGAGAAATTACAGACCTTGACACCGTAGCACAAATGACGACCGGGACAAGAATGACGACCGGGCCACCTGGACACAGGGAATATAAATGACGACCGCGACACTCAAAGAGAAATTACAGACTGGGACACCGGGACACAAATGACGACCGGGACACAGGGAAACAACAACAACGGGGACGCCGGGGGGCACAGGGGGACATTTAATTTACGACGGGGACACAAGGAATGTTCGATTAGCAATCACCATCAACAAAGCTCATGGACAATCATTAGAATAATGAGGTACAGATCTGAATACAGATTGTTTTTCCCATGAACAATTATATGCTGCATGTTCAAGAGTTGGTAAACCTGACAATCTATTTATATACACAGACAATGGAACAGCCAAGAATGTTGTATACTCGCAAGTTTTACGTAGTTAAAAATATATATATATATATATATATATATATATATATATATATATATATATATATATATATATATATATATATATATTCACAGGTGGGACACAGGGACAACACTACAATGGCACGTAACTAATATGGCGCGTAACGACTTGCGCGCGCGGGGGAGCTTGGGAGGGGGGTGCGAAGCGCCCCCACCAACTAGCTGTTGGGGTGGCGCGAAGCACCACCCCAACAGCTAGTAATTTCATATAAAGAAAGCTATATCTATCTATATATATAAAAATAAGTTGTCTGTGTGTCTGTGTGTCGAGTGAAGTCATGTAATCAGGTCGTTATGTCGTAATTGTAACGATGACGTCATTAAAGGTATTTAAGACATTCGTTCACGGAAAAATGTTTAATTGTGAAATGACTGAAGAACCTATGATGTCAACAGCCGAGGAAGCTGCTCAAAGAGTCTATGCCAAAAAACTTGCTGCTGATAGAGAAAGTAAGAAAAGAAAGCGTGCCGAGGAATCACAAGAGCCACGCGAAACCAGACTTGATGCTAAAAGAGAAAGTGAAAAAAGAAGGCGTGCCGAGGAATCACAAGAACAACTAAAAAAAACTAAAAAAAAAAAACTAAAAAAGGTAAAAAACTAAAAATTCAAAAACGAATGTATATACAGACCGGGACACCGGGACACAAATGACGACCGGGACACCGGGACACAGGGAATATAAATGACGACTGGGACACTCAAAGAGAAATTACAGACTGGGACACCGGGACACAAATGACGACCAGGACACAGGGAATATAAATGACGATCGGGACACAGAGACACAACTACAACGGGGACGCCGGGGGGCACAGGGGGATATATAAATGACGACGGCGACACAGGGAATGTTTAATTAGCAATCACCATCGACAAAGCTCAAGGGCAATCATTAGAATCATGAGGTATAGATCTGAATACGGATTGTTTTTCCCATGGACAGTTATAAGTTGCATGTTCAAGAGTCGGTAAACCTGACAATCTATTTATATGCACAGACAATGGGACATTGAATAATGTTGTATATTCGCAAGTTTTACGTAGTTAAAAACATATATATATATATATATATATATATATATATATATATATATATATATATATATATATATATATATATATATATATATATATATACTAGCTGTTGGGGTGGCGCTTCGCGCCACCCCAACACCTAGTTGGTGGGGGCGCTTCGCGCCCCCCCCCAAGCCCCCCCGCGCGCGTAAGTCGTTACGCGCCATAATAGTTACGCGCCATTGTAGTTGTGTCCCTATGTCCCACCTGTGAATATAGATAGATATATATATATATATATATATATATATATATATATATATATATATATATATATATATATATATATATATATATATATATATATATATATATATATATATATATATATGGTTTTAACTACGTAAAACTTGCGAATATACAACATTCTTTGCTGTCCCATTGTCTTTGCATATAAATAGATTGTCAGGTTTACCGACTCTTGAACATGCAACATATAATGGTCCATGGGAAAACAATCTGTATTCAGATCTATACCTCATGATTCTAATGATTGCCCTTGAGCTTTGTTGATGGTGATTGCTAATCGACCATTCCCTGTCCCGGTGTCCCGGTCGTCATTTACATCCCCCTGTTTCCCCCGGTGTCCCTGTTGTAGTTGTGTCCCTGTGTCCCGGTCGTCATTTATATTCCCTGTGTCCCGGTCGTCATTTGTATCCCGGTGTCCCGGTCTGTATATACATTCGTTTTTTAGTTTTGTTTTTCTCCTTTATTTTTTTCCCTTTTTTTTCTTTTTTAGCTTATTTAGATTTTTAGATTTTTTTGTTTTTTTATTAGTTTTTAGTTTAGTGTCGTCATTTATTTTTTTCTTTTTTAGTTCTTTTAGTTTTTACCTTTTTTAGTTTTTTTTAGTTTTTTAGATGAAAATTTTTTTTAGTTTTTTCCTTTTTTTCTTTTTAGTTTTTTATTGGTTTTTACCTTTATGTTAGCTTATTTTTCAGTTTTTTCCTTTTTTTTTAGTTTTTTTTTATTTTTTATTTTTTTTAGTTTTTTACCTTTTTTTAGTTTTTTTAGTTTTTTTAGTTTTTTTAGTTTTTTAGCTTTTTTACTTTTTTTATTAGTTTTTAGTTTTTTTGTAGTTTTTGCCTTTTTTTAGTTTTTTCAGTTTTTTTTTTAGTTTTTTATTGGTTTTTACCTTTATTTTAGCTTATTTTTCAGTTTTTTTCCTTTTTTTTAGTTTTTTTTAGTTTTTAGTTTTTTTAGTTTTTTATCTTTTTTTAGTTTTTTTAGTTTTTTTAGTTTTTTAGCTTTTTTATTTTTTTTATTAGTTTTTAGTTTTTTTTGTAGTTTTTGCCTTTTTTTAGTTTTTTTAGTTTTTTAGCTTTTTTATTTTTTTTATTAGTTTTTAGTTTTTTTTGTAGTTTTTGCCTTTTTTTAGTTTTTTCAGTTTTGACGTCACCTGATCCAGTTTTTTCAGGTGACGTCACCTGATCCACGATCCACAGATCCACAGACAACTTATTTTTATATATATAGATAGTTTTTTTTTTTTACTTATGTCCTGGTCGTCATTTATACTCCCTGTGTCCCGGTGCTTTGTTGATTGCTAATCGAACATTCCTTTTGTCCTGGTCGCTTTCTCTTTGAGTTTCGTCATTTATTTTTTTATTTTTTAGTTCTTTTAGTTTTTACCTTTTTTAGTTTTTTTTAGTTTTTTAGATGAAAACTTTTTTTAGTTTTTTCCTTTTTTTCTTTTTAGTTTTTTATTGGTTTTTACCTTTATTTTAGCTTATTTTTCAGTTTTTTCCTTTTTTTTAGTTTTTTTTTATTTTTTTATTTTTTTTAGTTTTTTACCTTTTTTTAGTTTTTTTAGTTTTTTTAGTTTTTTAGCTTTTTTACTTTTTTTTATTAGTTTTTAGTTTTTTTTTGTAGTTTTTGCCTTTTTTTAGTTTTTTCAGTTTTTTTTTTAGTTTTTTATTGGTTTTTACCTCTATTTTAGCTTATTTTTCAGTTTTTTCCTTTTTTTTTAGTTTTTTTTAGTTTTTAGTTTTTTTAGTTTTTTACCTTTTTTTAGTTTTTTTAGTTTTTTTAGTTTTTTAGCTTTTTTATTTTTTTTATTAGTTTTTAGTTTTTTTTGTAGTTTTTGCCTTTTTTTAGTTTTTTTAGTTTCTTAGCTTTTTTATTAGTTTTTAGTTTTTTTTGTAGTTTTTGCCTTTTTTTAGTTTTTTTAGTTTCTTAGCTTTTTTATTAGTTTTTAGTTTTTTTTGTAGTTTTTGCCTTTTTTTAGTTTTTTTAGTTTTTTAGCTTTTTTATTTTTTTTATTAGTTTTTAGTTTTTTTTGTAGTTTTTGCCTTTTTTTAGTTTTTTCAGTTTTGACGTCACCTGATCCAGTTTTTTCAGGTGACGTCACCTGATCCATCCATCCACAGACAGACAGACAGCTTATTTTTATATATATAGAATATATATATTCACAGGTGGGACACAGGGACACAACTACAATGGCGTGTAACTAATATGGGGCGTAACGACTTACGCGTGCGGGGGGGCGCGCATTAATAGCTAATTAATATATATATATATATATATATATATATATATATATATATATATGTATATATATATATATATATATATATATATATATATATATATATATATATATATATATATATATATATATATATATATATATATATATATATATATATATATATATATATATATATATATATATATATATATATATATATATATATATATATATATATATATATATATATATATATATATATATATATATATATATATATATATATGTACAAAAAAAGAAAAAAATTAAAAAGAAAAAAATAAAAAACCTAAAAAATAAAAAAAAAACTGAAAAAAAAACTATAAAAAAGAAAGAAAAAAACAAAAAAAAATAACAAAAAAACGAAAAAAATCAAAAACTAAAAAAAAAAGAATAAGAAACTAAAAACAATTGTTTGTTACTACATGGCATCATTGCAATATAAGGAAGCTTTCATTTTAAAACATGACGTCGTATTCAATATTAATGCTTGCAGCTCAAAGAGAAAGTACCACTAATAGACATATCTATTAACAAATGAACTAAGCTCCTTTTTATACAATCCTAATAAGGAGGGGGGGGATTAATCTCAGGTTTTTCTTCTCAGTCCATTTTAATTCAAAAATCAACGGACTTGGTCGAGAGGAATTATAAGGAGGGAATTAATTCCAGGTTTTTCTTCTCAAACAATTGGACTATCTGTCTTGGCTTTTTCTACAGTTACCCATGACTTAATTGCCCACAACTAGTCCATTTTAATTCATTTTTTTTATTCAATTCAAATTCTTATTAGGATTTGAATTAAATTGGAATAGTTTTTGGCATCAAGTCACGGCTAATTGTAGAAAAAGCCAAGACAGATAGTCTAATAAAGTGAGAAGAAAAACCTGACATTAATTCCTGTTGAGGTTCTTTCAGGTTATTCACTGTTAATGACGCTCAGATTTGCAAATATATTGCAAACTCATCCATTATAATTATAAGTCATCCATTATAATAAAAAAAGAAATTAATAGCTGGCTCTGCGCGCCACAGCAACATGTGGCAGGGGTCAGCTAGTAAATAAATAAAATAGTCCTTCTGCTGTAACATGCCAAACTTGATGCATGTGATATCTTTACTCAGACGGGCACCCATGAAAATAACCGACGAGCATATGACATAAAAAGGATCAAGAACAAACCAAGAACTGAATCAGCAGAAACTCTACTCATTTGCCATGCAAGGTTTTACTGGAATACAACAGCTAGACTTCACGGTATAGGGAATCAAGCAGTGGCATTCTTGTCCCTTAAAGATGGTATTTTTAAGAATGCTCGTAAGATCTGCATAACACAAACATCCAACCACCAGGAGATTAGCGAAGCTCGCGAAAAAGTTTTTTTCACACATGCAAAGGGAAAATAAACAAGAAGACCCTGGAAAATGTCCGGGTGCGGTTACTCACGCTGCAGGTTACAAGTTCAAATGCTTTCATTCAGGCAGAGCTGCTTCTACCAACTTTGGCTGCCACAAAGTATCATTTTTACAGGTGTTATTTGCAAATAATGAAGTGGCAAATCGCTAAAGCCCGAAGAGTGGCATTGGTGCCTCTCTTCGTCACGATATATATCTTCTCATCACGAAAGATAATTCACCAGCATAGAAAACCGACTGAAACTTTAAAAATAAATCAAGAACTGAAAATTTGTTAACAAGAATCGGGTTTTTTTCCCAATGTTTGTCAAAATATTTGTGTGATTAAAATAGCTGTTCTAAACGTTGCTTTTTATAACTGATTGACTTCCCTTTGATTCAAATCGAAATAAAGAAAAGAAATTGCGTTTACAACTTGTCCGAAGGACAGCACCAGATTTTTTCATGTAATTATTGCTTGTCCAGTACTTGAGGGTGGAGCCACCAACAAAGTCTTACCATTGTGGAAGAAACAGCACAGGTGAGTCTAATGAAGTCAAAGTATACTTATTGTCAATGCTTGTCAATACATTCCCAGCACATCAATGTTTTAAATGTACGGTGATTTCAAGAACATACATCCTCTACTAAAAAGGATACAACTAATCACACATTTCTGTTTTATGAATATTCACTTTCGCGTGTGAAGGATCCAAGAATCAATCGGTTAAAACCATGAAATCCAGTCAGGGATTTGGCTAAGGCGGAGAGAGGGTGTTTTGAGGTTGGGAGTTCCAAGATGTCGCCGCAGCGTGTCAACACTTCAGAAAATTTATCTTGGAAATTTGGCTTGTGCATCTGCATCTGTCAGCATACTGGTCGATTATGTCGACACATTCTTTAAATCCCTAGCTAGCCACAACCCTAGTGTGCCGCATTACTACCTAAAGATCTAATGTCCTTACATGGGCCATTCGGGGCCATAGCTCACCACACTATGAGCTACAAATTTAATGACCATATATGAACCCTGAGGGTCCATAGCTCCCCACACTATGAGCTACAAATTTAATGACCATACATGGACACTTTGGGTCCATAGCCCGCCACACTACGAACTATAAATTTAATATCAGAAATAACCACACAACCTGTCCCCTTTTACGTTTCAGGTATTATGAAGTTCTAAAGAGTCATAAAAAACTTACTGAGAAGGTACTGGTTTCTGTCAATCTGTCAACAGATCCTTGATTCAAGCGGGGAGATCATCATTGTCAGCCTGGAAAAAAAAAAATATTAATTCCCTTTTAAGAATTTGTTACTTTAAACTGTAAGAAGAATATTAATCTCAGGTTATTCAACTCCCCCCCCCCACCTTCAGAACTAACGGGACAGGGTTTGTTATTATTCTGAAAAGAAACATAAATCGAAAGACCATTAAATCCCCTAAAGCGTTTTCCAATTTCCAACTTTGAAAATTTCCAACTCTAGAATGCATTATTTTTTAGTTGTTAACCTGAAAAGAATATCTTATTTTTTGTTATTTTCCTAGGGTCTCCCTCAGTGAGAGCCCAAATATTTTCCCCCATTTTTAATCTTCGGCAACCACGATCAAATCTCCTTCTTAGAGGTAACAGTAGAATGCATGATCTTAAAAATACCTTATTTTCAAAATCTTACTTACTGCTGAAAGAATGGCAAAAAGGTTCCTACAGTAAACTAAAAGGAATGCGTTACATTATATAGATAGGGGGACAGCATTAATTGTTTCCAGAAGAATTTTAGTGAAAAGCCCTTCAAAGAAAGTATATTTTTGGTTTGGGCAATATTATGAAACCACCCTCTCTCAGAGGCAGGGCTCTCTCATTGTCCTAACATCTCAAGTTCTTGTCTTGCGCTAGATCCTAAAGTATTAGTCTGAACAAGAATTTGCATTAGTTAGAATAAATATTAAGTTTTTAGTGGGAATAAATGATCTTTATGAGAAATATTAAAGAATTTAGACTTACATTAAGGTCAGTAGCTTGCGTACGGAGGGGCGAAGGAAGCGTATTCTCGCATTGCATGGGGGTCTTGAAGGCCCGGTGACTTCTTGCATGTGGGAGGCAGAGCACCTTGCATCATGGCCGTGTAGGGCGATGGTGGGTGAATTCTCGCCGCTTTGCTGGGGGGTAAAGGAACCTTGCTACTGGCTCCTTACTATGTATTTTGCAAAGTGAAAATGCAAGCCAATGACAAATCAATTATGTAGTTTGCTGCTCCGACAAGGCTTAAAAAAGATTAAGACATGTAAAAAGCCTTTAGTTCAATAAGGGATAATTTCAATATTTTTGAAGATAAGAAAATCAATCGTAAGCAAGCCAAAAATGTGTGTATGTTAAACTAAATTTGACAAGGCTTTAGCTTAGTGGATGTATGTATGATTCCTATTATTTTATTGCATTTTGTGTAACTGTCTAGTAATATTAAAAAAATAATAACAATAATAAAAGTCTTCGAATAAAGCTAACAGAATCAAAGGTGTCAATAATCAAAAAAAAGATTAATACATTATTTTTAGTAGGAAAATTTAGCAATTAGAACAGATGCAAACAGACAAAGATACGAAACAAGGATGACGAAAAATGACTTCTCCATCAAGGCTATAGGCATAAAGACCATTATTTTGGCAATAAACTTACCAATATTGGCAGGGAATCATGTGTGCATGTGCAAAAAAGTTCAGGAGAGAAAGATGAGAGGGAGGGAAGCTTGCAAAGACTTTTGACAGGCGTAAATGGCTAAGATCTTGAGTGCTTTGTCAGAAGGCGGCTCAGGACCTATGCAAGTTCAGGATCGTCTTGACTGGAGGCGATGAATGGCTTCTCTCTCTACGCTGGACCACCAACTGGAGCAGTAAGTCTAAGTAAATAAGTAAAAATTCTAGTGGAGGGGGGGGGTTAAAGAAGGTTCAAAATATACTCCTGTCTGTGATATCCCACACGAAACATCACTAGACACAATACTGACGAAATCTAAAAGAGTAGCACATAATAAGCAGCGCTCTGATATGGTAAAAGCTATTGGACATTTCTTGCAGTACTAAACTACTACTACTACTACTACAAATAACTCACTGCAGCACCAAGCCGCCTGAGGCCAACACAGCTACGCACGCTCCTCCTCCAACCTAATCCATTAAAAGCCTCCCTCTTTACACCCTCCCAGGAAGTTCCCATTTCCTTTAAATCTTTATTTATGACATCCTCCCAACCCAGACAAGGACGACCTGCTTTCCGTGTAGCCCCAGACGGTTGGCCAAAAAGGACAATATTCGGTAATCTGTCATCCTTCATCCGTAGAACGTGGCCTAGCTATCTCAACCTTTCTTTCATTATAGCCCCAGAAAGCGGGATTGAACCACACTTTTCGTACAGCCTACTGTTTGAAATACGGTCAATCAGCCGGGTACCCAGAACAATCCGTAGGCAATTTCTCTGGAAAACATCTAGTAAATTTTCATCTGTTTTTCGGAGTGCCCATGCTCCAGAGCCATATTTGACCACTGTCATCACTGTAGCTTCCAATATTCTAATCTTGGTTTGTAGACTTATCTTTCTATTCTTCCAAACTTTTTTTTAACTGTGAAAAAACACCCTGAGCCCTAGCTATTCTACTTTTAACATCTTCACTGCTCCCACCATCTTTACTAATAATACTACCAAGGTAACTGAAGCTCCCAACCTGATCAATCTTTTTGTTTCCTAATGTCACCTGTTCATCTTCACTTATTCCTAGCCTTAGTGACTTAGTCTTCTTAACATTAGTTTTCCAGCCTATTTTAGCACCCTGAACTCGTAAAACCTCTAAAAATTCATTCATTTTGCTCACACTTTCATCTAATATGCTTAAATCATCCATGCTTAAAGTCCAGGAGCGTTCTTCCTCCCCATTTGATTCCATGGTATCCAATTGTCTTTCCTGTGCTCCTTAAGACGAAGTCCATCAAAATGATCCATATAAAGGGGGATAGAACACAACCCTGCGTAACTCCTGATTTAATACAAAACCAGTTGCTAACCTCATTTCCTACCTTAACCGCAGCAGTATTATTCTCGTACATAGCGCAAATCACTTTAATGTATTTTTCTGGTATACCATAGAATATATTTAACTGAAAAGACTCAAAAATTCTAACTGAAAAGACTTCAAAATGATCATGAAGCGTTTGCAGTTTCGTTGATGTTAGCTTTAGCAGATACATCGACATTTACTTGGGAGATTCAATTAGATTACCTGACCATCAGAAAATGACTGTAAATTTTTAAACTTCGATGGACATTAACTCAAGTTAATGTCCATTGAAGTTTTTAAAGCTTTTAAGTTTTTCAAATCTTCGATGAAAAAAACAAAAGTTATTGTATACCAAGTACGTAAACAAGGCCTTTTTTCTTTCCAGAACGTTTGAAAAATTTTATGATTCTTAAATAGTTTTGTGGAATTATCCTCTTGTTTCCTTTTTTGATACAATTCAGCCCTCACGAGGCTGAATGTGACCGAATTCAAGGCCAAATTCATCTCTGGGAACACTTAACAATTTCGGAAGTTCTAATACCCTTAGAATTCTAGAAAGACAATCTTTTTAAAATATGAGATATATTCCACCTCAGTTATCAAGTAATTTTGTGCCTTCTCAGTGGTAAACAGCAATATAGAATTTTAAATAGCTCAAATGACTTTATTATCCTTTTTAGTGTCCTTCAAGTGCTTATTGCAAGGAAGCAAACAAAAATTTATTTTAGAAAACGGGTTAAAGTCGAAAAAAAGGGGACGGTGTCAATACCAAAAATGCAAAAAAAAAAAACCAGATGGAACATATATATACTATAGGATAATTTGGGAAAACCCGTAAAAAGATCCAGATTCAAAGGTAGGGGGCGTAAAAGACCTATTCTCTGCGTAAGCACAAAGTCTATTCGGATTCCCAAATAGTATTGACAATACAGCCAAATCTCTTAAAAAAAAATACAAAGGTAAAATTGCGAGGGCCTTTATTTTTTATGTTTCAAACCATTTCTGACGCGAAGAATTTGGAACAGCACTGAGTTTAGCTTTATAAGATTGCACTAAAGAATTGAACTGGCTATTATCTGGAATCATCTTTTTCGGTGTTTTCTTCTCTTTCTCTTTCTTCGCCTTTTTTGCAACTGGTTCCTGAAAAACATTAGACTGTTTTAGACACTTCAAAGTTACACTAATAGGTTCTTCTGTTAAATCTACATTTATTCTAGCTTCATAATCTAATTCATTGCAAAGATTTAACTACAAGTACTGACAACCCAGCACATCGCCCAGTCACCTGAGGCACAGGGCTAACCGTCCTTGGAATTTTTCCAGCATAGGCTACACTGAAATTTTATTCCTGAGTTTGAGATCTTGGGCAAAATATATTTATATGAAAAATTGACTTCTAAACGTATGGAAAGTATATATTATTATTCCTTAATTTCTTGGAATTATCTTCAAAACTAGAAATTTTTGGCAAGTGAGTCTAAGGATATTGTTAAATTATCAGTGGCAGACCAGCTGAGGCCCATTCAGAAATACAAGCTTCTCCACCTCATTCTATTCAGAGCTTCACTGCTTACTCCCTTCCATTGACTTCATATCCCCTTTGAATCTTTATTTATGAAAACATTAACCAACTTCGAGGAGCTTTTGACCCAACCTTGATTTCCAACCGGCATAAATTTTGGAAACCTGACACTCATTATAACCCAAGACAGTAGAATCAACCATATTTTTTTACACACTATTGTCTGACCTAACATCGTTCCAACAAGCATCTCTACTACCCTTAGACAATTCCTCTAGAATTAATAAAAACAATCCTTATAAAAAAGATAAAACACAACCTTCGTTTAACTCCTAACCCAACACCAAAGTAGCAACTAGCGCCACTTCCTTCCCTTTTCACTACAATATTACTCTCGTATATAGTGCAAGTCACTTTAATGCACATATGAGCATACCATCTGAGGATAGAACCTTTTCTATAGCTTTTCTATCAGCTGAACAAAATAGATGTACAGAATAAATAAAACTCAAGACTAAGGGGGTAATTTAGACATCTTTTCAACTATTGATCAGAACGTAGAATTACTAAGCATCAACTGTTTTTAGTAAAACCACTCGGTTATTCTCTTAAACTTTAACCCACAGCATCACATAATCTAATGGGTATCACCATGCTGAGTATGCTGCTTCCACCCAAAATTAAGACAATGCTTGTTCTTTTCTAACAAACCACTGGAAAAAAACTACTAATATATAAGAAGGCAATTTAAATCGGTGAAATGACCAACAAAGCATATCCGTAATAGGTCCGTCCAACGCATCAGCACTGAACATACTTTCCGTTTTTGAACACATAAGCACTCGACCTTATTAGTTAACTTTCGAGAAATATTGTATAACTCAAAATATCCCCCATAACATATGCCATCAATAGGACAATCACGGTATAAAATTGAATGAAGGAGGGGATAATATTGTCACTCATACATTTTTATTTTTTAATTAGGAGCTATTTTTTTTCACTTCTTAGAAAAAAAGAAACGTTTGCTTGAAATATCTCAAGTATCTTTCCAAATTCTGAAATTTCACTAGAAGCCTGAAAACTTTCATTGTTCAGTAGTTCCTCTTACGAGATTCCCTGCAAAAAAATTAAATTAAATTCTACGAGAAGACAAAAAGGTTAAAATCATGAGCCTAAAGGAATCAGTATTTTTACTGTAGATAAACAGTTAAGAAAACAAGTCAGAGTTAAAGAAAAACAAGAAAGAGTTACAAAGAGAGATAGAGAGAGAAAGAGCAGGGAGGGAGCGGAAAGGGGCATAAGAAAAGAGAGAAAGAAAGGGAGGGTAATATTTCTGAGACTTGATTACAACAATGAATAAAGATTATTGCAAATACGGTACTTTAAAATGTAGATATGTGACCTGTGAATAAAAGGCACATCTTTTATCAAATCATAAAGTCCCTAACAAACAGCGTAGATGTAGAGGTAAGAGAAGAAGAAAAGCAGAAAATATACAAACATATGTATACAAGTCTCTTTGAAGTTAGGTTTTTAGGCTGCATACTTGGTTAAAAAAAAGGAAATGAAATCTTACCTGCGCATCCGAAGATTTGATAGCTTGCTTCTTCTGCCTTCTATTCTTTTTAAGTGAGTTCCTGGAAATTCTATTTTTCTTCTTGTCATGCCGATTTTTCGGACCAATATGAGTGAACAGTTTCTTGTCTTTTGGATCTGATAAGGCCCCAACGTAATCTTTGTCTTTTTCCTTCTTATCGGACACCGGAGTATGCTGAAGGTCAATTTTTCGCTTCTTTCCTTTCCGTCCAGTCGGCGTGCCAGTTTCCTTCGCTTCAAGAACTTCTTTACTTCTCTCAAGCCTTCTTTCTCGAGCACGAAGTGCTTTCATATTCTCAACAGAAAACTCAACGATAGGTCTCTAGGAAAAGAAGATAAAAGGACATAAACAATAGTACACATGAAAAAATTATTAGTAGTTTCCCTACGTCATTGCTCATAATATCCTAACTGCAATGTTTGCTGCTGTAGTGGTAGAATCCAATCAGCTGCTAGGAACTATGCCTGCTGAGCAAGTGTGTGTTATTGACAGAAAGAGTTAAAGCTAAAAAAAACATCATTATATGTTCAAGTTATAAGGTTGGCGCAAAAATAACAGTCGATTGAAAAGGGTGATATTAAAATGCCATAGCTCTCACCAAATACAATTTTACTAAACGACAAAAAAAATCCCTGGAAACAATACATTTTGCAAAAGGAGAATTAAGTTTGTTGATTTAGAGTAATACAGTACTGGGGAGTTCTGGAGACGAGAAGCTTATTAAAGGCATATCTACCACAGTTTTGGTTGGTTCAGCGTGTTCGAATTCTGTAGCGTCTCAGCTTCTTGCAATTAAATATTGCTAGAAATGAAAATTTCGATTAAATGTTCAAATTTGGTGGAAAACAGCATATCGCATACACTTTTATTTAATAGAAGAGAAGAAGAGTTATTACACTTCTCATTTAATGAGAAATGTAATAAACTTCTCATACACTTTTATTTAATAGAAGAGAAGAAGCATATTAAATAGAAGAAGAATCTTCTATTTAATATGTTATAATCTTATTCTCAGCATATTTCTCAGTCCAGTTTTATACGATAAATTACATGGCAAGAAAAACATCTCGATTTCAGAAAAAAAAACATAAACAAAGAAAATCACTCGGTGTCTAGTGAACTAAAGGTCAAAATGGATTTTACATTAGAACAATCACCGATTCAAGAAAGGGTGTAATACTCACCAATAGCCTCTTGACGTCTGATTCCTTCTAATCTTGCACTTTTTATGATTTTAAAAAAAGTAATTGCCTTTGTGCCAACCATGTCGGCACAATGTATTTTTTTTTCTTTTAGACCAAGACACTTCGTATCGAAGGAGTTGTCGTAAAAACTTCGAAAATGGCTCATTTGATTGAAAATTGGAAGAACTTGTGCCTTTTTTAATGGTCGAAAGTAATTGGAGGGTAACTAACACCCCTTCCTCGCTTAAAATTTCCCCAAACACATCCAATCGAAATTTTGAGATAGCCATTTTGTTCAGCGCAGTTGAAAGGTCCGGAAGTTATGTGTTTAAGGATGACAACCCCCCATCCAAAGCCTTCAGGGCAAGTGTTGTAAGTTATACCCTGGGGGCATATAAGGTTCTTATAGAAAGCGTTGTCTTAGAAAATTCAAAAAGTGCTCATTGGAAATTGAAACGGCTATTGCCCTTTTTAATAGTCGAAAGTGATTGGAGGGCAACTAACCCCCTCCCAAGCACACCAAACAAATACAAAGTTGAAACAATAGGGAAAATCTTTTCAAGACAGTGGAAATCAACTCTGTGAATATTTCGCCCCTATGTCCAAGGGCCGTCTTCAGCACAATACGAGAAAGAGAGAGAAAAACAAAAAATATGTATATATAAATAAACTTACATTAAAATGCAAAAATTAAAACTAATAATGTTAAAAACTGTTTTAAAAAACAGCCCTAGCATCCTTACTTCAACGAAGTTCAACCAGTCCTGGTTATTTTGACAGGTCTTTTATTCAAAATCGTCCGAAGATCATGTAACAAGGGGTTTGAGGTTGATACAAACCCCCAGAGCTTAAGGGCAAGGCTTGCAAGTTTTGCACCTGGGGAATTTGAGGTTCTTATAGAAAGGATGGTTGTATTAACTTTAGAGGTGGCTCATTTGATTGAATAAGAAGTTCTAGTTCCCTTTTAAGGGTCAATAGTGATGGAGGTCAACTAGACCCCCCCCCAACTTACCCCTCTTTTCACCAGATGTATATGATTGAAATTTTGCGAAAACAATTTTGTTTCAAATAGTCAAAAGAACACTTAACAATGCCTCCACGGTTGGTACATCCCCGCAGAGCACTGAGAAGAGGGCTTTAAGTTATGCCCTAGGCACATGTAAGGTTCTTATGGAATGGGTGGTCGTATTAAATTCAGATGGATCTAATTTCATTTTAAATTGGAAGTTATAGTGTCCTTTTTAAGAGTCAAAGTGGTCTAAGGGGGCCTTAAGAACCCCCCCCCCACGCCCATCATTTTCCATAACAAATATCCAAACAAAGTTTGAAACCTAAAGTTTTTCAGTATTGTTGAAAAGCTAAGTAATTATGTGCTTGCGGATGTCAACCCCCCGCCCCCAAGGCCTCGGGGCAGAGACTTCAAGTTATGGAATTTGCTCATTGTTAGCAATAGCATATGTTATTGAGAAAAGGTATGCATGTTTGACTTCTACTTTCCTAAAATACGAAGGGCATTAATATGAGTCTTTCAGTGAATGTTGAGGGGAGTGTTGAACTAAATCAAAACATTTTATGAATAAATGGGTTGCTAAAAGGGTGTAATTCAGGAATGACTGAGAATATTCATTTGGAATTCTCAGGAAATGATAAGGGAGATGACCAATTGCCTAAAATGGCAATATTTGCACGCTACTACTACTACAACTACCGCTGCTTCTACTTCTACCACAAGTACTACTACTACTATCACTACTATCACTAAAACTTGTACTTCTGTAGCAAGTACAACTAAAGCTGAGGATATCGAGGGTACTGAAAAAAATATCTGAGGAAACATTGAGGAGGAAGTTGAAATAAATAAAAACATACTGTGTATACAGATCACTGATACGGGCGTATCAGCAATATTTTTGGAACGCCTTATCATGTCAAGAGGAATCTTCAGGGGCATCAAGAGTGGGATATTCAATTGACCAAAAGGCAAAATGTACCTGCTACTACAGATATTAATACTGCTGCTACTACTGTTGCTACTAATAATAATACACTATTGCTACTACTATTGTTACTACTAATAATAATACACTATTGCTACTACTACTGTTCTTACTACTACCGCTACTACTATGATTCTAGTACAATTAAGGCTACATGTATGAAGGTGAACATTTGACAGAATATTGAGGTGGAATTGGAACTAAATCAAAACACACTATGCACATGCAGATTGTCAAAAGGGCATATCTCAAGAATTGATTTGGGTATCAAGTTGAAAGTTTCGGAGAACACTTAAAGGGGAAGATCAATTAACAAAAAGGTAATATATGCATGTCACTACTAGCACTAATACCACGGTCAATTTTACCAATACTATTACTGCTACTAAACTACTCCAACTACTACTTCAACTGCAACAACCTGCAAGGCTTAGAGAGTTAAGGTGAAAAGGTCGTCAAAAGGGTGTCAAAAGCGCACATCAAAAATATTTTTGGAACGGCTTAACGTGCCAAGGTGAAACTTCTGGGGCATCATGAAAGCGGTGCTCAACTGACGCAAAAGGCAATATGCATAGGCTACTACCGCTATTAATACTGCTGCTACTACTACTACTACTACTACTACTACTACTACTAATACAAAACCAAAACTACAACTACTTCTACTACCACCAAAACTACTTTGAGAATAGTACTATTAAGGCTGAGTCTATGAAGGTAAAATTTGAGGCAATATTGATGGCAAATTCGAACTAACCAAAGACACTATGTGCATTCAGATTATGAAAATAGTGAATCTTGAGAATTTATGCATTAAGTTGGAACTCTCTGAGGATACTTAATTGACCAAAAGGCAATATGTGACACTATTACTAATACTACTACCACTGCTACATTTACTAGTTCTACTACTGCTATTACTATTGCTCCAACTACTACTTCTATCGCAATTACTTGTTAGATTAAGAGCATTAAGATGAAAATTTTTAGAAGTATATGAATATACAGGTCATCAAAAGAGCAAATCGACTATGTCATAGCAATGGATAATTGTATTAAGTAGAGTAGTTATACCACTGCTGTGACTACTATTACAAATACAACTAAGGGTGTAGAGGTGAAATTTTCAGAGAATATTTTTGATAATTTCTGTTGTGCGGATGACAGCCTGCCATCCATAAGCAGGTTGTCAAAAGTGCATATCAGCAATATCTTAGGAACAGTTATCCGTATGAAATCAAAACTTACAACGCTTGTTGTGGGAGATGTTGAACTAACCAAAAGACAATATTTGCATCATAATAATACTGCTTCTACTCCTACAACTGCTAATACAGCTACTATTATTATTACTGTTACTACTACTACTGCTACTACTACTACTGCTACTAAAGCTGACTACTACTCTTAATTCTACACTTACTGCTATTATTAGAACTACTTGTGCTGCAACTACTGCTTATAAACCTAAGAATAATAAGGCGAAAATTTTGGGCAATATTGCAACTATATTGAAATAAATCGGAACACACTATGCCCACATAGGTTGTTAAGAGGGTTTATCAGCAATGCTGACGGGTTGATGGCATAAAGTTGACGAGTTGATTCATCGTGTGTTGAAGGGGATTTTGAAAAAAAAGGTGCTATGTACATACTGCTACTAAAAAATGTCAATATTTTTACTTTTATAACTTTAATAAATCAAATACTATTAACATTAATTATTAATAAATATAAGTACATGTATATTAACTGACAATGCACATTCATTTGTATTTTTCTCCGTAAAGTGCAAATTATGTTCTGGCCTTGGGAAGGCATAGGGGTTTAGAGCCTTGCCCATATTAATTTCAGCACGTTATGAGTTTGACTCAGTTATCTATTGTAATTTCTGTTCGTTTTGGGTTTCATTTATTTATCGATGCTTACTTAGTGGTAGTTTCATGCTTGGTAGATTAGTTGATTTTATTTTTGCTCACTTTTGGTTTAATGGATTTCTTTATTTTTCTTCCGAAAATTTATATAGTGGAATTTTTTTGATTAATTCTAAAGTAGAGACGAAACTGAATTATTGCTGAAGCATACAATATTAATTCAGGCAGGTAAGGGGCAAGAAAGCCCAAGGCTATAGGCCGGCCCCTCCCCTTTCTAGTTTTTATTATGCATACAGGGAGTCCCACTTGAAGCTTTAAAAGCTAATGTTTTAAAACCAATGCGTTGGATCTAAACCTTTTTAAAGCCATTTAGCCTATGGGGAAAAGACTAAAATATGATTTATAAGGTACAAAGTTGCCGTAAATAGAAGGTAACAAAAAATTTGAAATAGTGACCAAATAAAGTAATATATACACGTTAGTCTAAGAAGATAAAAAAAAAAAAATTGATATTCATGTTCTAGAAAACCAGTCTTTACAAATGCAAGCTATAAGCACCAAAACTGGATCAAGTATTTACTAAGTCAAAAGCCATTACAATTTTCATACACTCGCAAATCTCAGCTCCAAATTCCTCAACAGACGGGAGACTTCAACCCCTCCAATTTCATAAGTCACGAAAGGAACATTCAAAATTCCCATCGGCAGCCCTCTTGGAGAAATATTCATACAAAAATATATAAACATGTAACTGTCAGAATAAAATACTTTAGCTTAGGGCAAAAGTCAAATATGTCTCAAAATCTTTTTTTAAACAAAGAATATACTTCAAATTAACCTACATTTCAAATACATTTTCAAATAATGAACATTTTCATTTTACCTTAAAATATAAAATTTCAGAAGCGGTAGTGTTTTAAAATTCGATCACCCCTCCCCGTGTCGTATGGAGGGATTTTCACCTCCTAGCTTTTGTAACTTTTTGTTTACACACTACTTAACAATAAAGAATTTAAAGACAAGAGCTACTTCTTCTTTCGAGTACATTCTAAATATGAAAACCTTAAAGAGGTTGCCGATGGCTTTGAATTTACCCCTGAATAGGCCATCTGAGATGCAACGAGTCATTCTTTTTTCAACTTCAATAGAGATTGTTATGGCCAAAAATTATTTGTTCATTTATTGACTTGTAAGGATTTATATAGAGCACCCTGTAGATAATTTATTCGTCACATTTCAAGCCAGTGTGATTTTTTTTCTTTTATCCCATCGTCTTTTCCTATTATTTTCTTTGTTCCATTTTAATTACAGGTTCCCCTTTTTATCTTGCCAATGCCAAATATCTAAGAAAGTAATGAATGGGGGCAGTTTTTTTTTCGAAGGATGTTCATAACTTGCTTGGAGATATACCATGACAGAGACTTTAGGGGAAGGGCAAATATGTCCCCTTCAGAGGCCCATGGAAGAGAGACAAGTAAAAATTTCAATTTGGAGTTTCTGTATATTTTTACATTTGGATTCTATGGAAAAAATGAAAATAATTTGTTGAGAAATGCTCTTGTCAAAAATTATACGTCAAGTCTTTATTGCCAAGAAAAACAAGAATCCTTAGCTTTATCGCTGCCCATGAATGGGCATAAGCAGATTTCTGACTTTAAACAAGCTCAGGAAATGCTTAGTGTTGTCCGTGTATTTCATTTACCCGATATGAGAAAAAACACTTACGACCTAATTGTTTAGCACTTACGACCTTTGACAGGAGAATTTCTACCAAGAAATTATTGGACAAAGTGATTTTCGTTTATCGTATAGACCAAAAATAAGTAGAAACATATAGAGGTTACCATTTAAAATGTCCGAGATGTCATCAGCGCCCACCCCAGTTAAAGGGCACATTAAACTCACCGGCCTATCAGTTCAAAACATGAATCTAATCATTATTTAGATACCCGCATCCAATCATTAGCTTAGATAAAACTGTTGATTATATAAGACCATAGTAAATAGACCATAAGACCATAGTTGATAAGACCATAGTCAAGATAAACGAAACGCCCGGTGGACCTATCATTAAATGCATAAAAACATTTTTTTTGAAATGAAAGTAAAGAGAGGCATTAAACTAAGAACGAGCTAAAATTATTTTGCCGATTCTGAATTACAACAAATTTTACCACAGCACAACGCTTCTGCAAATTTTTGGGGACCGCAATGGGCCAGTTGCACTTCAACAATTCCTCTTTCTGTTTATTAACTCTGCATCTATTTTTTTTTTTTTGCCCAATGAATGTGTATTTGAATGAATGTGCTAACGAATGTGCTAACAGAGAATCCAATGAATGTGCTAACAGAGTTCTAGTGTCAAACGCTTCTAATTTAGCTTAGGAAGTTTACAAAACCAAGCCTGTTTGGGTTAATTTTGCACGCACTCCAGGGGAGCTACATGAAAATATAATACCTAAGCAACAAAGAGAGAACAAACATATGCAGTCACGAGTCTCATGTTATTTTTTCTGTCCAATGAATGTGCATTTGGGTATACTTTACAGCCGACGACACGATTTTTCCTCTCACTCCTTTTATTCTACCTTCCTGGTTCCATTTTATTTAATTAGCAAAAACCTTTTCAAAATGAAAGTAGAGAGTATCATTATAGCTGAAATCAAAAAATTAGGTATACTGTATATGCAAACGGGTTGCTACCCCACTAGACGCTCCTCTCCCAAACACACGCTAGTTTTACATTAGTAGTTTACTGAAAGCAATTTTGAGTGCAACACATAAAGTCAGATAGTAAATACAAGAGTTTTAGAAGTATTTATCAACTGCCTTTAAAAGCAGTATAATTGAACGTTCAATTTAATGGAATTATCAAAAATAAGCTCTTCAATTTTGAAGCACTGAAAAAATGGAATTTCTATCACATTATTTTGTGTTTCAGGAAAATTTTATAAAGCATTGGGAGAAAGAATTGAATTTAGTTTAAAGAGCGGTGAAAGGGGGGCTACAATCCCAATCAACGGTCCCCTTCTTGCTCTTCTTTAAGTGATTATGCGAAATCTTATAAATTAATAGCTTTCGAACAGTAAATTTAGCTACGAGGCAGGGGGACGGAGCTTCCACCTCCTCAAGCCCATGAAATATAAGATGTCACAGGGTTTTCAGTTGATGGAAGTTTAGCATTGTTCTAGCCAACATTGTTGTTTTGCACGATGAAAAGTCAAAAATCGTCACGTGATTTCTTTTGTTATTCAAAAAGGGGAGTAAAACTTTTAACTTGCATTTGAGCGAACCCTCTTTTATCAATCTACGACCACTGGTATAAAATGATCACCCTGAGAAAAAAAGACAACAAAAAAAAACACGTCACAGTATTATGTTTCAGAAGAAAAATACGGAATTTCGTAAATTTTAGATACAGGCGTGAAACCTGATACTTAAGTGTTAAGAGATGGGCTGGAATTAAAGGTATAATTTTTATCAACATCACCACCTCCCTCCCCGCATTTTAGGTGGTGTTTTCTTTTTTTTTAATCTAAAACTTTTTCTTATACTAATAACTTTTGACGGATAATCTTAAACTTATTTTACATACATGGGATCTCCATGAAAAGCAAATTCCTTCGACACACATATTGGTGACAAAATTTACTTAGAATTTCGGTCTTCAATATTAAGACAAGAAAAAAAAAGATTATTAAGTGACATTCTTTTTATGGAATAAAGAAAAGTATAACATACCTTATTGATTGAAAACACTTCTGGGTTGTTATTTATTCTTCTCAAAGTTTCCAGAGCGTCTTCATGCCTGACAAAGGACACAAATCCATAACCTTTTGAAAGCCGTTTCCCTTTTGAGTCGACAGATTTCAGGTCTTTCATAACCCGCGCCTAAAAATAATTTCCAAATAGTTAAATAACTTCATTAACTACCAGAATGAGCAAGACCAGGCGGGGACTAACGACAAATTACCATTGTAACCGAAACGCTGGCAGGGATTAAACAGAAAACCTCTTCAAAAGAGGGTAATTCGTCCACTTCAGGATGGCTACCAGAGTTCTAGCATCAAATGCTTCTAATCTAGCTTAGGAAGTTTACAAAATCAAGCCTGTTTGGGCTAATTTTGCACGCACTCCAGGGGAGCTACATGAAAACATAATACACAAGCAACAAAGAGAGAACAAACATATACAGTCATGAGTCTCGTGTAGCTCACATGCAATGGCAGAATAGAACGTGCTATGTGCATTCCCTGCGCCTCGTAAAAAATTTCATACCGTGGAAAATTTACCCATGCAAAATTAAGTAGCCAAGAAAAAGTATTATAAGTAAAAATAATGAGGAAAAGAAAAACAATGCAGAAAAAAAATGCATAAGAAAAGAAAAATAACTAGGAAAATACATAATAAAGTATCATCATTTGAAATACCTTTAAGGTAAATGTTATATTTTTCCTTTTTATCAATTTAGTTTAATTAACGATTAGCCTTTACTAACTTAATTTAAATAGCATGGAGTCAAACTCTAAGTCAATGCTAAGCAAATTTGAAATTGGCCAAGCTTCCCATATCAAGTTGCCAAGCAATAGTGAAAGCAAAGAAAGTTTTCAAAAGTCATCAAACTTGTTCGCAAAACTTACTCAATCTTGCTCAATCAGAAGGTTTTCCCGTTTGAAGTATATTTTAGGTGTTTTAATTTTTTGTTTTCTTCAATTCAGTTCTATTAACATGGAGTCAAACTCCAAGTCAGAATCAAGAAAATTTAAGATCAACGGAGCTCTTTTTTACAATTAAGCTAGCAAGTTAATTTATTCAGTCTTTATCTTACCCTGTTCTGATCACTCAGCCCCAGACCCAAAAACACGAGAAGAAGAGTTAAAGAATTAAAATATAATAATAAATAATATAGTATAAACTAAAAAAAAATTAGTCACCTGAAAGTAAGAAGCAGCATTAAAGCTTTAAACTAACAGAAATTATTCGCTATATGAAGGAGGTTTGCACCCTCCTCAACACCTTGCTCGTTACACTGAAGCTTTTTAGTGCATTTTTTCAATTCACTTTCAACAACATGGAGTAAAACTCAAAGTCAGAATAAAAAAAACTTAAGATTAACAGAGCTCTTTTTTTCAAATAAGCAAGCAAGTTAATTTATTCAACCTTTAGCTTACCCTGCTCTGATCACTCAACCCCCCGACCCAAAAACACGAGATGAAGAATTAAGAGAACTAAAATATAAAAATAAATCCTATAGTATTAATTAAAAAAAAAAGTTTGTTCACCTAAAAGTAAGAAGCAGCATGAAATCGTTAAAATAACAGAAATCATACTCTATACGAGGGAGGTCGCCCCCTCCTCAACACATTGCTCTCTACACTGAACCTTTTTGGTGCATCCCTAAATGTGAAGTACATTTAGGGTGTTTAACTTTAAATATCTTCTTTTTATTCACATTCAACAACATAGAGTCAAACTAGAAGTCGGAATAAAAAAAAATTTAAGATTAACCGAGCTCTTTTTTTCAAATAAGCAAGCAAATTAATTTATTCAATCTTTATCTTACCCTGCTCTGATCACTCAACACCCAGACCCAAAAACACAAGAAGAAGAATTAAAAGAAATATAATTGAATATAAAATATAAATTAAAATTCTGTAGCATGAATTAGAAAAGAAGTTTTTTCACCGACAAGTAAGAAGCAGCATTAAATCTTTAAACTAACAGAAATTATCTCAACACTTTATTCGTTACATTGAAGCTTTTTGGCGCATCCCCAAACCTAAAGTATATTTAGGGTGTTTAACTTTTCTTTTTTTAATTCAGTTTCAACAACACGGAGTCAAACTCCAACTCAGAATAAAAAAACTTAAGATTAACGGAGTTCTTTTTTTTCAAATAAGCAAGCAAATTAATTCATTCAATCTTCATCTTACCCTGCTCCGATCACTCAGCCCCCGGACCCAAAAACACGAGAAGAAGAATTATAAGAAATAAAATATAAAAATAAATCCTACAGTATAAATTTTAAAAAAAAGTTTTTTTTCACCTAAAAGTAAGAAGTAGCATTGAAGCTGAAAACTAACAGAAATCATTCTCTATATGAGGGAGATTACCCTCTCCATAACACCTCGTTCGTTCCACTGAAGCTTTTTACTGCATCCATAAATCTGAAGTACAATTAGAGTGTTTAATTTTTCTTTAAACTCACTTTCAATAACATGGAGTCAAACTCCAAGTCAGAATCAAGAAAATATAATACTAACAGAGCTTCTTTTTTTTAAATAAGAAAGCAAATTAGTATATTAATAGCAATTAAATAGCAAGCAAAGCAATAAAATTTAAAAATAAATCCTACAGTATAAATAAAAACAAAAACATTTTTTCACCAAAAACTAAGGAGCAGTATTAAAGCTTTAAATTAACAGAAATTATTCTCTATATGAGGGAGGGTGCCCCCTCCTCAACACCTCACTCGTTACACTGAAGCTTTTTAGTGCATCCCTAAATCTGAAGTACATTTATAGCGTTTGATTTTCTTTTCAATTCACTTTTAACAACATTCCTTCTCCTTAACACCTCACTCGTTACAATGAAGATTTTTAGTACATCCGTAAATCTGACGTGTGTTTAGGGTGTTTACTTTTTCGTTAAACTCACTTTCAAAAACATGGAGTCAAGCACCAAGTCAGAATAAAAAATTTAAGATTAATGGAGCTCTTTTTTTAAATAAGCAAGCAAATTAATTTATTCAACCTTAATCTTACCCCACTTTGATCACTCAACCTTTAGACTTAGAAACACGAGAAGAAGAATTAAAAAAAAAATAGAATATAAAAATAAATCTTATACTATAAATAAAAAAAAAACATTTTTTCACCTAAAAGTAAGGAGCAGAATTAAAGCTTTAAATTAACAGAAATTATTCTCTCTATGAGGGAGGTTGCCCCCTCCTCAACAACTCGCTCGTTACACTGAAGCTTTTTAGTGCATTCCTAAATCTTAAGTACATTTAGAGCGTTTGAATTTTTTTGGTCAATTCACTTTTAACAACATTACCCCCTCCGTAGCACCTCACTCGTTACACTGAAGCATTTTAGTACATCCGTAAATCTGAAGTACATTTAGAGTGTTTAATTTTTCTTTAAACTGACTTTCAACAAGATGGGGTCAAACTCCAAGTCAAATTAAAAAAAAATTTAAGATTAACAAGAGCTCTTTTTTTTCAAATAAGCAAGCGAATTAATTTATTCTGCCTTTATCCTACCCCGTTCTGATCATTCAACCCCCGGACTCACAAACACGAGAAGAAGAATTAAAAGAAATAAAATTTAAAAATAAATTCTATAGAATGAATTTAAAAAAGTTTTTTTTTCACCTAAAAGTAAGAAGCAGCATTAAAGCTTTAAATTAACAGAAATCATTCTTTATATGAGGGAGGATACCCCCATCTCAACACCTAGCTCGGTACACTGCAGCTTTTTAGTGCATCCCAAAATCTGAAGCACACTTAGGGTGTTTAATTTTTCTTTAACTCACTTTCAATAATATGAAGTCAAACTCCAAGGGAAAATCAAGAAAAGTTAAGATTAATCGTGTTCTTTTTTCAAATAAGCAACCAAATTTATTTGTTAAACCTTTATCTTACCCTGCTCTGATCATTGAACCCCCAGACCCACAAACACGAGAAGAAGAATTAACAGAAATAAAATTGAAAAATAAATCCTTTAGTATGAATTTAAAAAGAAGTTTTTTCACCTAAAAGTAAGAACCAGCATTAAAGCTTTAAAGCAACAGAAATTATTCTCTATACAAGGGAAGTTGCCCCCTCCTCAACCCCTCGCTCATTACTCTGAAGCTCTTTAGTGTATCCCTAAATCTGAAGTTCACTTAGGGTGTATTTTTTTTTTTTCACTTTCAATAACATAGAGTCAAACTCCAAGTCAGAACCAATAAAATTTAAGATTAACAGAGCTCTTCTTTTCAAATAAGCAAGCAAATTAATTTATTCAACCCTTGTCTTACCCTGCTCTGGTCACTCAGCCCCAGACCTAAAACCACGAGAAGAAGAATTAAAAGAATTAAAATATAAAAATAAATCCTATAGTATGAATTAAAAAAAAAGTTTTTTCACCTAAAAGTAAGAAGCAGCATTAAAGCTTTAAACTAACAGAAATTATTCGCTATATGAGGGAGGTTGCCCCCTCCTCAACACCTAGCTCGTTACACTGAATCTTTTTAGCGCATCTCTAAATCTGAAGTAAATTTAGGGTGTTTAGTTTTTCATTAAACTCACTTTCAATAACATGGAGTCAAACTCCAAGTGAAAATCAAGAAAATTTAAGATTAATAGAGCTCTTTTTTTCAAATAAGCAACCAAATTTATTTGTTAAACCTTTCTCTTACCCTGCTCTGATCATTCAACCCCCAGACCCACAAACACGAGAAGAAGAATTAAAAGAAATAAAGTTTAAAAATAAATCCTTTAGTATGAATTTAAAAAAACGTTTTTTCACCTAAAAGTAAGAACCAGCATCAAAGCTTTAAACTAACAGAAATGTTTCTCTATATGAGGGAAGTTGCCCCCTCCTCAACCTCTCGCTCATTACTCTGAAGCTTTTTAGTGCATCCCTAAATCTGAAGATCATTTAGGGTGTTTATTTTTTTCCTTATTATTATTATTCACTTTCAATAGCATAGAGTCAAACTCCAAGTCAGAACCAATAAAATTTAAGATTAACAGAGCTCTTTTTTTCAAATAAGCAAGCAAATTAATTTATTCAACCTTTTTCTTACCCTACTCTGATCACTCAGCCCCAGACCAAAAACCATGAGAATAAGAATCAAAAGAAATAAAATATAAAATAAATCCTATAGTATGAATTTTAAAAAAAAGTTATTTTTAACCTAAATGTAAGAAGCAGCATTAAAGCTTTGAATTAACAGAAATTTTACTCTATGAGGGAGGTTGCCTCCTCCTCAACAAATCACTCTTTACACTGAAGCCTTTTAGTGCATCCCAAATCCGAAGTACATTTATGGTGTTTAACTTTTTTTTTTTTTTTCATTCACTTTCAATAACATAGAGTCAAACTCCAAGTCAGAATCAAGAAATTTTAAGATTTACAGAGCTTTTTTTTTCAAACAATCAAGCAAATTCATTTATTCAGCCTTTATCTTACCCTGCTCTGATCATTCAACCCCCAGACCCAAAAACAAGAGAAGGAGAATTAAAAGAAATAAAATATAAAAATAAATCCTTTAGTTCGAATTTAAAAAAAAAATAAGTTTTTTTTACCTAGAAGTAAGAAGCAGCATTAATGCTTTAAACTGATTAAGCTGACATTACAATAAGAATGCAAAGAAAATTGTGTTTAGAAATCGCGAGAAGAAAAATACAAACCTAACAGCTTAGCCAGCCTGATTCGTGATTTTAGTTAAGGTTTTAATTGTTAAGTTACCTCAGTGATTCTAGCCGCTTTAGGACCATATTTTTTAATCAGTTTTTCGAGTCCGTTGTCATCTAAGGATAGAGGAAGGTTATTTATACAGAGCCGGACAGGGGATACGACCATGTGAAGATTACTCAACAGCTGACGCTTCAATCGATTAAGCTGACTTCTCTTATCCATGTCAGATTTAGAAACATTTTGAGCTGCAGAAGTGCCCATCCTAATTGCTAAAAAAAAGCAAGGTTAGACAATCGAATTATTCAATTAAAAAGTAATAACAATATTAAGACACATATGAACTAAAAAAAAAATCAATTTAAACAATAGCTTGCTAAGGTTATACGCAGCGACGATTCGGTATTTATGTCGTTTAGTCACTAATACCCTGAAATTTTCATTAAGACCAACGATTCTTCCTTAACAGGCATTTATTAGAAAACATGATTTAGAATTCACCTCTGCTCCGAAGAAATCTGTTTGGGTAAATTATGCGCAGTATCTTTTTATATAGGACTTGTTAGTCCCTTTCACAATTATCTGGATTAACATTTTAATCCTTCTTTATTTCAGTGGTGCCTGTGATTGGCAAACCTAAACAAGTTTAACTTTATTCAAACTGTGAGAACTAACTTTTCTGTTCCAAAAGACATCTCGCCTCCAACATTTAACGAGAGACTACTTACTGTAAAAAATATGATACTCTTCATAAATTAAAAGGGTGACAAATAAATTCCAAAAGGGTCTGAAAGAACAGATTCATTTTCTGTTGATAGCAGCCATAAAAGAATAAGAGTTAATTTAAAATCCGTAAATCCCCTAATACAAGCCAAGTTCTTATCCATCGGATATGCTCAGAGGCGTATTCGTACACAAACTGAAAAGGGAGGAATAGCCTCCGAGGCTATTTTAATAAACGAAATTGAAAATGTTCTGTTTTAGTTTTGAAAAATCTTCTTCCTAGAGTAAACTTATGATACCATCTGGACCCTCTTGAATTTTTTTCCTCCAACAATGGAATATCAACTGGCTATAGTCCTGTTCTTTTTTTTTCTTTTTCTTTGAAGAATCACAAATAAAAACACCATAATTCCACAGTCAATATATAATTTATTATCCCTCTCCCTTAAATGCCTTGATTAAGCTTCTCACAGTTTATGTACTTAAAAAAATAGTAATAAAAGAAAACAATCTTATCTTGTTGAACTAAGTTTTGTTGAACTAAGTGAGTAGAAAGAAAATAGTTTTTATATTTCTTGGGGAAAAAAACTGAGGTTTTGAATCGACAAGGAAAAAAAATAAAAATTAAACCGAATATTTCGATTAGAAAAAAAAATAGTGATTTTTTCACCAGGTGGTAACCCAGCAGTTTATAAAGGATCTAGATTATAACGGATCTTGCTGTGCACACAGGAAGAAAGACGTCTCAAGAGACAAGAGAAAAAATTAAAAACCGAGTTCCGATTGATAGAAGATAGCTAAACGGCTCATGAATGCTTGCACCTTTATTAATTCCACGAATGATGCTGAGCAAAAAGCATGGGCAAAGTCACAAAAAAATTTTCGGGTTACCATAAAGCTGAAAATTATGCTATGCTGGTAAATGAGCTGCTTATAAGTCAAATAGTGAACTTCTAGGTTGTAATTCTTTACTAGGTTGCAGCTATAGTTGCATATATGATAAGCAATAAAATTCACTATTTACATAGCCAGCAAAACTGTTTGCCAGAAAATTCAAATACCACCAACGAAAAATAAGATAAAAAGATTTCACCAGGACATAAAGACTGTGGAGAATCGCAACCAAGGAAGACGGGATACTCATATGATGATTACAAGTTTCTTGTAGCATGGATCACATAGTTGTTTTCATACCTATAGTGAGGTTTCTCAGACCTATAGGGCGGATCCCTTAAGATTGGTCCAAAGGCTCTCATGTAAAACGTGAAAACTGGCCAGAATATCCGCTTCTTTGTTGTGACACAACCTTTAAGAACCATAAAATACTCTAACTTATCCCTCCCCCCTTAAGGTTCTGATCTATGGGTAACTATGTTGATTTATATTCTAAACAGAATACGTGTATTTTGTTTTCTTTTTCTTTCCTTTCATACTAAAGAAATAGATTGATCATTTATCTTGCTAGTTCATAATCATGTTCTCTGAAAATAGAAAGATTCCTATAAAAAACTACAAATACAGTTTGCCCAATGCATATTAAGTAGTTTTCCTAGCATACTCAGAGATAAGCAAACGTCGAACAATCTTGAGCATTTTTTCACATTCACTGGTATTGCTACTTTAGCAAAATATCTTTTTTGTATCAATTTCCTTATTTATTCGTTTAATAGACTTCATAAATTTAACTTCTAACTGGTATATTTAATATTAGTTACTTACTCCCTTCTCTCGCCAAGTAAAGGTTTCTTTTATCTTTTCCTTTTTTCTTTGCATCTTGTCCTTTATTTACGATGTATTCTTTGCTCATCGCCAGAACTGCATTTATTTGGCGGCCATCTAGCACTATTGATTTATTCTTTCCTGCTTCTATACATGCTTGAGCTGATTCTGTTGTCTGATGAAAATAATAATAAATCATTAGAATACACGAACGAACCTAATTAGCTAAATCTCAGCAATATTGCTTTATTTATAAAAAAAGCAGACATTGAAATTAACAAACCTTGATCCTCAAAAGACAAGAATAAACTCTTAAATGACATTTACTCAGACGCCAAAACAAAGTGGTTGTCATGGAGGAGTTACTAAAACGATAACAGAAAAAAATATAAATCGTCATGACAAAAACCATAGGCTGTATCTCTCACCTTCCTAATTTTGCAAGACATTAACAGCATGTTTTGAACAATTTAATGATAATGGCGATTTTCATAAAATTTGGAAAAGAAAAATATGTAAACATAGCGTTGTTTAGATGAACAGGTTAACTTGAATTAGTTTCTAGCAGATAACTCATGTTAGATAGTCTTTGAGCTAACAATACCTCGTTTTCGTCCAGTTACTCGTCAACCTTTATGAAGTGTCTATGGTCTCTGAAAGTTTGCCCTTCAGAGAGCTCTTACAAGCCAGGATAATAAGAATTTTTCAGTGAAGCGCCAGATAAACCTTCCTTCTTTTCTCAATGCCTTATAAAGAATGATAAAAACGTTCGAAAAGAATTGAGTCACTTGCAATGAACGAATCAGCGTCTCGGCTAAGCATAAATTTTAAAACGCACTACCACCAGATGAAATACTTTGGACACAGTCAAGGCAAGGGTTTTGCACCCGACAGGATGGATTAAAAGCATTTATCTTTCTGTTCTCCCGAGACGTCTTGTTGCCACACTCTGGATCCTCCTGAATTTATTCATCATATAATGGAACACCAGTTAACAATGGTCTTTTTCCTTTTTTTCAAAGAGTCACAACAATAAAAATATCATTATCTTGGCCAACATATAAATGGTTTAATATTCATTTCCCCTTAAATGCCTTGACGGGCCTCACACTTTATCTACTTTGAAAAAATAAACAAAAGGTAAAACAATGTTAAAGTTTTTGGATAGCAGTTTTGTTTTAACTTTTGACTAAAGCGGTATAAACAAAATACACTATAGTATTAATCGGCATTGCATCAACCTCATTTATTGCCGCAACAAGTCACATTGTGCTAATACTACTATTAATACTAACAATAACTCATCAGACTGTCAAGCTACGTAAGGTCAACAAAGCTAAAAAACCTCCTTCAACAGCCCACTCTAACCAGAGCTTTACTCCCTACCATTATGTACCGACTGTATGAAAACGTCTCTTTATCAGATTTCCTATTTGGCATGCTGATTGTTTACTTTTCGATAAAATTTTCTTTTAATTTCAAAAAAATTTTATATAATATTTATCTTGATAATCAATATCTTATGGTTTCTGTTTTGTCTGTCTTTTGAATTGAAGTACTTTATCTACAATGAAAAAAACATATCAACTAATACAATTAAACAAGCATAAACCAATTCTAAAAAGCCAAGAAAATCCCACAAATTAAATTCATCCTCGAGGTTGAAATCTAAATCGAATACAGGAAAAAACAGAGTACAGAAAATGTTTTCATATCAAAGAATGTAAAAAGACTTGAAAGAAAGAAAAGAAAAATGGAGCCAAAAATACATTTTTTTTTTTCATATCTTAATAGCGTTAGTACATGCAACCAATTGTTGGGCGTTTAAGTAGATTTGCTGCTTCAAAGTTTCAAGAAAATCAAAAATCCATAAAAAGAAAAAACCTTAATTTCTGACAAAGAAAAATCTACAAAAAAAACTATTTTAGGCCAAATACTTAAACCATATTCACGCATGATTATTTTTTTTTATGTTAAAACATATCTAGTTTAAGTGTTCAGCAGGAGCTAAGCATCAGACACAGTCTTCCAAGCCCTTAAAAACGGGATGCCTGCATATGTCTGTTGTGATCCAAATAAGAAATTTTTTAAGAGAAAAACGATCTAATAGTTCTAGCAGCAATCATATCTGAGAGGAGAAAATCTCTTGTTTTCTTCTCATTTTTTACACTTCCCATTTTTTACGTCCCATTTTTTAAATGAAATATAACTAGACCTACGTTGCCTGGGCAACGTGAAGTGTTGCGGCAACCTTTGTCCGGCTTCGCCGATAAAAGTGTTGCGAGAGCAACACTTTGGTTTTGTTTCTTCGCTATCGGTTAAATTCTGAAGTTGTCAAAACTATCAAAGCATTCAAAACGGCATATTCAAAGCAGAACACAATCAGTAATCACATGATAAAGTTCTTCAGCGTTGAAAAAACAACAGCAAAAGAATATCGGAAGAAGGGACTAAATTGAGTTTGCAGCCAGTTGAACTTTATCCTTTTCAATCGTAGACATCGTGACCGATGGAAACTTGGAACATTATCTTATATAATCTAGTTGGTATTATAAAGCTATTCGTAACTTTTCAGGATCAAATACCATAGATGTGCACCAATTTGCACAAATTTTTAGCCTCTGATGAACCCTCTCTAGCAACCGATTCTTACTTACAAGTCCCTCTCCCGTGATATACATCAAGTTTACCGGAAAAAAATAATGGGTACACCAACTAGCAAAAGTTGCAAACCCCTCATCACTGAAGATCATTGTAGCGTAACAGCTGACTATTACTTACAACTCCCCTACATGTCTTACAATCGGGAACCAAGTTGTTCTTACCATCAATTACACCAGAAACAGATAATAGGTACGCCAATCAGCAAAAGTCGCAAACCCCTCATTTCCAAAGATGATTATAAGCTAATAGTCGACTGTTGCTTGAAAGTTCCCTACATATCTCACAATTGGTATCGGCCTATTTTTGGTTTAAGTGTGTACCTTACCACTGAAGTTGTCAACCCCTTGAAACTTTCAAACTGATGTATCTCATGAAGGAATTTTTGTACCAAAAAATGGATGACATACACTTTGATCAGCTCATCAAGGTCTATCGATTGCCGTTGAAAAAAAAATTCTATCTGTCTTAGTTCAAAAGTTGACTTTTTTGCCGGAGGCCAACTTTCTAACACCACCACTTAAAAAGAAGCAAATGATAAGCTCTAATTTCATTAGCAATGAGAGAATTTTTAAAGTTTAAGAGGCATATCTGATACCATTTCTCTATTGCAATCTCAAGTAGAAAAAAAAAGAATGGTAAAGTCAGCTGAAATGACGAACAGAAATGGGTAGAAACAATAGATGGCAGCACTTTCGGACCCGTGGGAAAATCGCACTTTTTTGTTTCTGTAAATTTTTTTATTTATCACTCAAAGAAGATATATTGGCTGTGGGGCTGGGGAACTGCCGCATATATTTAACACTTATAGATTTTAGTCCATCTTCAATTTGAAATTGGTGCCTGCCTGCTTGCCTGCTAGAACGGAGCTTTCCACTCGAAAGCAGAAACATGATTTGATGAAACGAAAGCTTGGCTGCACAACTTCAGATACTCCTTTCTGACATAGGCTATACAACTCCACTTCACTTCGCACACCATAGGCTCTGGCTCGAGGACAAGCAAAAACCATCCTTTTTGGCCCCAGGCAAGAGTTCTACGGAGCTTTCCAAAATGTAATGTCATATTCATCAATCCGGCCTGAGGTCCACACTTTCCGTAAAAACCGCACAGGTTAGACCCTTACCAGTTTCCAGGAATAAGCTGAGATCGACGGCATAGGAAAAAAAAAACAAAAAAAAAACGGGACAAAACCAAAGTGCTGCTCTCGCAACACAATTCAGTGCACTGACCTGAAATCGGCACATGACATCGTTGCTCTTGCTGCTGATCCAGCAACTGTCCAAGCAATGTTAAATGAAATAGCATATTTCTCTAAGCTACTGGGTATGGAAATTAATGCGGTAAAAACTAAAGTCAAGAACCTAAATATACAGTCCGATTATCAACTTGTGCTTTACAGACAGGAGTTGGAAACAGTTGATAGCTTCACTTATCTTGGCTCGCCAATAGGCTCTCGTAGAGGCTGTGACCTTGACATGAAGAACACAATCAACAAAGCCCAGGCCATATTCTCTCAACTCCAATACCATTTGTGGAACCGACGGGAGATGAGACTGATGACAAAACACAAATTTGTGTTATAGACACAAATTTCTGTCTATAAAGCGGCTGTTAAATTTGCTCTCTTCTATTCAGTTGAGACATGGCCACTGAAGGCGCTTCATCGCCATGGTATGGAATTCTTTGACCACCGCTGTTTACGAAAAATCCTGAGGTTTCGATGTTCCGACAGCATCTCAAATGCTGCTTTGCATCACCAGCTGTAACATCCCACCCACAGTCATGACTGTCAAACAGAAAAGACTGCATTGGCTTGGCCATATCCTGAGAAGACCCAATGACTGCATTATCAAGAAAGTGCTTCTAGATGCTCCTCTGCCACATTGGCGCAGACGTTCTGGGGGTCAACTGAAGAATTGGTGGATAACTGTCAAAAATGACACACGATACCATTGGTGGATTTTGGACAATTGGCAGAAAGTGGGGGAACTGCTGGCTCCAGTTCATTGAGAACTGGATCGCAAAAAAAATGGAAGTTAACCATACGGAGTCTTCTAGATGCCGGGTGAGGCGTTCACGTCTGGTCCCACAGCAATTACAAGTGAGTACAAGTTAGTTTATCACTTATTTTGGTGTCTCCATTTTTCTCCATTAATTTTTTCTTCTATATTCATTTTCCCCTCTCGCTAAAAAAAAAAAAAAGAAAATCCTGCGTGGCATTATACACAAAGGGCCAAATTCCCGAGCGCCACTCAGTTAGAGCGAAGGTCTTTTTGCTACCAAAGAGGCGCACAAAAAAAAACTATTTGTATCTATTTCAAAATGTCACTCTTCTTTTTCAACTGTATATTCAATTTTACATAGTAAATTCTAATAGATACTCCCCTTCCAGTTGGCTATCAAGGTATATTAGAATTATTAGATTGATGAAAATCGTCAAGCAGGTCAGACAAGTCATTTAGAAAAAAAAATTCAATAAGTGACAATACTGACTATCTTGTAATTGGTGCGGTGGAATTCTCTGCTTGGTAACCCAAGACCAGGAGTTTAAACTCAGATGCAGCAACTCGCTACAGGACCCAAAATTTGGTTCAGATGATGGGATTTTACGAAATCGTCTCCACAACAATTTACACAAAAAGAAGCAGACGAAGACAATACTGACCCCGTGACGGTGCAAGAGACAGAAAACAGAATCATTTGAGAAAAAAAATCACAATCATTGGAGGGCCGTTTAATGGGAAAGCATGGTATGCCCAGTAATTTACTGGGCAAGTCATGGGGATTTTAGCCTGAAGGTCTGTTTCAACATTCTAATTTGTGTTATAGCTTTTATTACAATTTAATCTGAATTTTGTTGGAAGGAGTTTTAAATCTTGTTGATTTAATTTTGATTCTTACAGACGCATTAGTTTTTTGGAGGAGCAGGGGTTCGTTCCTTATAACTACTTGCAGAGAAAATTTATTCAGAAAATACGCTAAAAACACGCTAGAAGCTACATGACTAGTTGAAAGAATTCTTCTTGCTTATGCATTCTATTTGATTGAATAAGCTTCAGAATAGAGCAAATGAAATCCGAACTAAAATAAACGAACAGGTTTCATAAAGAGATACAAACAAACAAACAAAACTCCAAAGTTGTAAGAGATGATATTTCAAATATTTTGGAACGATCTCACCCTATGTGCTACTCTGCGCTTCCAGACGATCGAAGCAGAATTTTGGTAAAACAACGATTTCCATTCTGTATGATTGGAGAAACAAAAGCGAGCAGGAGTCTCCTGTGAAAATTCAAGGGGTTCTTATGAAAATCAACGGCAAGCCTGTGAAAGGTTAGTGAGAATTAAACAGAAGTATTCAAGAGTACAAAGCTAATCAGCTGAGCGGTTTTGAGCTGAAAACGAAAACACAAACACGAATCAACTAACCTGATATTTTACAAATCCCGTGCCTTTTGGTCTCTCTAGTAGTTTATCCAAACACACTAGGGCGTAGATGACCTTCCCAAAACTTTCCATTTCTTGTTTTAACGCATCTTCCTCAATATCTAATGGTAGATTTGAAAGGAAAACAGTTTTTCCTTCTTGTACGTCACTAGGCTGATGTGCCTGTTTATGCTTCTCTCCCTCCCATCTCCTTTCACCTTCGCTATTAAAAAAAAAAATATTGTAATGAATTTTTACATTGTCAATAAATCACAAATAAACTGAATCGAGAAGAACAGGAGCTTATGACCTTGTAAAAACCTTAACCCTATCACTAATAAGATAGAAATTTCACTGAACTGACACAAGGATTATTCTGATGATTGATATTTATTTATCAATGGTTCTGCACAACCAAAGCTCGGCAATTTTTCTTCTGATAGTTGTTTTAAAATGAAACTTTATTTAACGTATATATAACGTATTTAACGTAAAATATGGTCTCCAAAAGACCGATCATAGAAACATACTCAGGTTCTGCAGACTAAGTTTTGTTTACATATGAAACCTCTTGCCTCTATTAACTTAATTACATATATTTAACAAATTTATGCTACAAAAAAATCCGCATTCGATACGTTTTACCAATCTTAATTTTGAAATGTAACTTCAAACGGTTTATGATAGAGGATGCATATTAGAATGAGCTTATAAATTTAAACTAAGAAGACATCAATGATAACAATAAATTACATCTAATCGAAGAAAAGACGGAATGATAGGTCTTAAAAAAATTGACTTGGCTGAACAAAGTTATAAACTGTTGCCCGAATAGATTAGTCTAATAAAATTCCGTTATAATTCGTTTCTCTCCCAGGTTCTCGTTTTTTTCAGACTTGCCACAGGGCACGCTTTTGTTTATATCAAAGATTGTCCTGTCGAGTTCTAGAAAATATTATAAGATATAATAGTTATCAACTAATTTGCCATATCATCAATATGCTGCTGCAGAGCCTAAAAGCCATCGTCTGAATAAGATATAAGCTGAAGTCTACCTACATGCCTGAGCGCAAAAGCAAGAATCAAGAAAGATATGATATGAAACAAAATTAGATACAAATTCAAGCGTCCTTTCTCCGAAGCTGCATGACAGGGAAAACTAGATCTACGTTGCATGGGCAACGTGAGGTGTTGCGGCAACCTTTGCTCGGCTTCGCCGAGTAAAGTGTTGCGAGAGCAACACTTTGGTTTTGTTTCCTCGCTGCGACTAAACGCTGAAGTTGTTAATCTGTAAGGATGCTAAAATACATACTAGGTACACTAACTCGCAAAAGTTGCAAACTCCTCATTGCTAAAGATGATTGTAGCCTTACAGTCGATTATTACTTACAAGTCCCCTACATGTCTTACCACTGGAACCAAATTGGTCTTACCATCAAATACAACGGAAACAAAAAATAGGTACACCAACTAGAAAGAGTTGCGAACCCCTCATTGCCGAGGATGATTATGAGCTAACAGCCGACTGTTGCTTACAACTCCCCTATGTCTCACAATTGGTATCGGCCTATTTTTGGTTTCAGTGTGTACCTTACTACTGAAGTTGTCAACCCCTTTAAACTTTCAAACTGGTATATCTCATGAAGGAATTTTTGTACAAAAAAATGGATGACATATACTTTGATCAGCTCATCAAAAGCTATCGACTGCCGTCAAAAAAAAAAAAATCTATCTGTCTTAGTTCAAAAGTTGACTTTTTTGCCGTAGGCCAACTTTCTAACGTCATCACTTAGAAAGGAGCAAAGGATAAACTCTAATTTCTTTAGAAATGAGAGAACTTTTAAAGTTTAAGAGGCACATCTGATACCATTTCTCTACCGCAATCCCAAGTGCGAAAAACCGAATGATAAACTCAGCTGAAATCACGAACAGAAATGGGTAGAAACAATAGATGGCAGCACTTTCGGACCCGTGGGAAAATGCCGCTTTTTTGCTTCTCTAAATTTTTCTATTTATCACTCAAAGAAGATATATTGGCTGTGGGGCAGGGTAACTGTCGCATATATTTAACACTTATAGATTTTAGTCCATCTTCAATTTGAAACTGGTGCCTGCCTGCTTGCCTGCTAGAACGGAGCTTTCCACTCGAAAGCAGAAACATGGTTTGATGAAACGAAAGCTTGGCTGCATAACTTCAGATAGTCCTCTCTGACATAGGCTATACAACTCCTCTTCACTTCACACACTATAGGCTCTGGCTCAAGGACAAGCAAAAACCATCCTTTTTGGCCCCAGGCAAGAGTTCTACGAAGCTTTCCAAAATGTAAAGTCATATTCATCAATCCGGCCTAAGGTCCACACTTTCCGTAAAAACCGCAGAGGTTAGACCCTTACCACTTTCTAGGAATAAGCTGAAATCGGGGTGCTAGGAACAAAAAAAAAAAAAAAAAAACACGACAAAACCAAAGTGTTGCTCTCGCAACACAATTCCATTATAAAAAACTAATATTTTTTTAAGCAGTACAGTAGATTAGTAAAACAAAACATATCAGATAAACCACTATAATTCAACTCAGCTAAAAAAAAATAGCAGCTTTCACTGTTATCACTCCTCATCAACAGCAGACAGGAACGCAGGGATTAAGATGCTTCGAGCCCTCGCCCTTCTCCTTCCTTTCATCAAAAGCTCTTACTATTGTTTTTACTATAGTAAGAATTTTTGCTATTGCTCTTATATTTTCGTCTATTTACAGGTAATTCGTCTTTTTTGGTTTATTCAAAAGTTTACAATCCATGAAAACCAATCCTAGTACTTATTGGTCGATAATTACTGAATTTTCACTGTGAGCATCAAGGAAAATGACTACGGGGTTTTTCAAGAATTACCTGAGGAGCTCCACATTTGAAGATTCGTCTATTTCGTTATAAGACGGATTAGCAATTTTTAAATACGTAAAAAACATCTATCTAAATTTCAAGTTTACGAAAAAAAATGTTTATAGCTATTGCTAAAGTGGGGGGTACTGAAGGCTCGTGATACTTATTTTGAACTAATAAAATTCCCTAAAAAATCTTTTTTGTTTGATTAATTTTGCACCATTCCCATAAAAAGATTCCAGAGCATGAACCTTAGACGTGTGTGTACCTGTCATCGTCGTCGTCATCGGGATTATCATCAAAATTGTCATCATTCTCATCTTCTTCTTCCAACGCAGTGTCAGCATCATTTTCCTGGGAGTCATTGCAACTTTCAATAGCTGAGTCACTTTCATCACTTGCGTTTGAATTCAAATTATTTAGTCTATCTTCAGACGTAATTTCCGTAGTGTCGTTAGCAGCTTCAGTGGTATCTTCAGTGTTTTCTGCCTTACCCTCCAGGTATCTAGCTTTGGGTAATGCCCAATCTACAGCAATCAGTCTGCCTGGAAAGATAAAATAATGGGACCAAGTTTTGTAGAGATATTCTAAATTATTTACTACAAAATAGTAAATTAGCTTACTAGATCCAGTTACAAAAACAAAACAAAAAAGAACAAATTTTCTTGACGTTTCACTTTTCTTCCTTATAGCAAAAAGTGCAAAAATTCATCTTTGATATAAAAATGGCTTTTATGGTATCTTAGATACGAAAATAACTTGCAGTCATGTCCTTGTTACAGGGATATGCATCTTGGTATCTTTTGTTTGTACTTTTTTTACAGGGTCTCGTTTAGTAAGGATACATTGATGTAAAGCCATTAAAATAGGCTGACACAACTAGAATTTATTTATTTGCATTAATTAAGACACATATAAAATAATGCCAAATGTGATTATGACAATTAACTTCTTTAACATACTTTTACAGGAATAGTATCCAACCTCTTCTTTATTAAATTTTGATATTTTCAATTGGATGACTGCTACAGAATAAAATATATAAAAAAAAATAATAAGGAACTGGGTCTGAAAGTTGCTTGAGAAAGGTAATAGCTAAGGTTCTATAACCAGTCTCGATATTACAAGAAAAATTTTGAATTATTTAAATATAGGGGCGAGTGCTTAAAATTCACCTATCTTGACATTCAAAAGCGCCACTAAATAAATACAAATAGATTTAAAGGGGGTCGTTTGGATGGACTTACAAGGGGTCTTTTTTTTCATAACTATGAGCATAAAAGAGGTTAAGAACCGTCATGAGAGCCCTGATGTAAAGTAAAGACTGCTTGGGATCCGTTGAGCAAAATCAATATACAATGAATTAATTCTAACATTGTGGTCAAGGATATTTACTCACAAAAAATCCTTACATATTTTTCGTGCCACTAGCAATTGGTTCAGGATTAGAATCACGATTTTAACTTTAATTGTAATCTTTTTATTAAAAAAAAATGTTCAGATGAGACTTTTTTTCATGAGCATCAGATAGTCTATATAACCTGGGATAAGGTGAAATACTGGATTTAGGAAAGTAAATGTTTACTACGGTTAAGGAGCCCTTTTAGACAATACATGAAGACTATTACCTTTGAACTCCTTGGCATTTGCATTCATAAGAGCTTTATTCGCTTCCATTGTCTTTTCAAACTGAATAAAACAACATCCCTTGAGTCTTCCGTCATCCTTCTTGAGAAGATTCACATCTAAAACCTTTCCAAACTGACTGAAATATTTTTTGACTTCATTTTCTGTTGCCTAAATGAAGGATGATAATGAAACAAACAATGCATTACACTACAACGAAGGCATATAATAGAGATATAAAATGTAGAGGGCCAGCACCCATCATTTAAGATTGAAAGCCTTTGCAGAGGAGAGACCCGCTGCAATGGGCTTTGAGGATGGAAAAGGCGTACTGGTTTAGATTCAGACGAATTCGGAGTGACGATGTTTGTTAATAATCAACTTAGTAAACATAAAATGATGGATAATGCTGATTTACAAAGTGAAGCAATGTACTGAAGTGAATCTCATGACACCACAGTACTTCAACGTTTTAAAATGAGTCAATACCTGAAATTTCTGCAGATTATGCAAGCTTTTTGTAAAAATCGCCATGAAACCTCCAGCCCTTTTAAAGAAAAGTGCATTGGTGCATAAAAGTCACGTGATCAGTACTCTGCTTTATTTATAAACTCTTTGTAGCGCACTTATTTAAGTTTTTAACCGTTAGAATACTTTAGTCAGTCTACTAGAAAACTATCATCTTCGTCTTCTCGTTTACATCAGCGCAGGATACGAAGTGGGAAAGGCAAAGGTTAGTTCATTAAGAATAAAAAAAAATCGTATATCCCTGAAAAGAGTGTGAACTTAATTTTTACGAATATATATACTACAAAATACTCCTTTGTGAGTAGGAGGAGAAATCAGAGAACTTTTCTTGAATAAAAAAGGAGGCTGTTAGAAAATGTGTTTTTAGTCTGAATATCGAACTTCTTTCCATATTCTAAAGATTGTTTAATATATTTTCTTAAGGTTGAGTTGTTTGTTAGAAAGTCCTGGAATGGTATTCCTAATCTCTACCCATGTATGCAGTTTTGGCGTATATATAAAGGAAAAACCTCCTGGAGTCACAATTGAACTGGAATCCCAGGATCGGCCATATTCAATGCCCCATATTACCTTAAACATGCAAACAGGGTTTTTGGGAATTACAATAAACAATGACTTCAAAACTACAACGAACGTAAAGCACCGCAAATATGTGCGATGTTGACAGACCCTTAAAAATCCAAAAAGGCCTGAATGTGATTTGTGCTTAATGAAACCTAAATATATGGCTAAAATTGAAGGTTTGCTCTAGTCCATTGATTCTTTAAATAAGAACGTATTTGAGAAATGAAACTAAATAAAAAAAAAAACATTTAAAAAAAGAGGGGCTACTAATAGGAACTATTTAAATTCGAATATCTCGAGATTGCCAAGAGAAACCGAGTCGAAATTTTCTGGGGATTTTGGGGGGAGGGCTTTCATCTTAATCCATAGATTACAATGGCATCAGATTTTCAAAGGCATTACAAGCAATTTTAAAAATCAAACCGAGTATTAATTAAATCTTCGGGAGAGCACTTTGAAACATACGGAAGTCATTTTTTTCAGCTCGCAACTGCGGAAGGGAAGGAGAGCTTGAAGGGGAGTAGAAACCCTAGAACTTCTTAGTGTAAAACCGAGAATATCGAGATGTAAAAGGGGAAGAACAACAAAGGGTATTGAAAAATTCACGTGGTACTGAAGGTGCATAACGAGAGCATGAGAAGGGGTTGGAGGTCTGTCCTATGAACTTTTTGAGGTAGTTGACCTCAGTATGTGGTGGGGAGGAAACCCTATCTGGAGGTCAGATATGACAGTCATTCCCCTCAGCCAATAAAGGATTATGGCCTTGCATGAGCAATTAATTACCTTACCAAGGTCTAGCCTATCCAAATTATGGCCCCTGGGAGATACTCTTCCCATTACTAGTTAGGACATATTCCTCCAAGACCTTCACCTTTACTCGTGCCGCAAGTTCCTTACTATTTAATTACTTAGAACCCACAAGATACTGTCCCTTTTTCTAAGTGGTTCGTTGGGTATATGCATTTTTTCTCTCACACGGCAGGCCAATCCCGACGGTATTTACGCTAAATTACGAGGATTATTATCTTTTTCAAAATAAAAACATGTTTACGATGGTTATACAGCCCGTTATTCCAATGGTGCAGTACTTGAAACACGACGGATGGCAGTGAATCTTAGGTCAAGCTCTTCCAAGCATAATTGGTAACCCGTAGACTAAACACAGATGAGGAGTAGAAGAAGAGAAGATTTGCAAAGTTTGAAATATTGTAGATTAGCTTCTTTGTATTTTTGGTTTCTTTCTTGGTGTTTTGACCAGTAGGACATGGGGGTGTGGTGGGCCTGGAGCCCCAATTATTCATTAGATAAACGTCCATTTTTTCCTTTCATAATTCCCCTTTTCTTTGACTTTCGTTCCCAATTTTCATTGCAAACTTTCTTAAGCCTTCTTACGCGATACGCTAATTAACTGTGGTCTAAAAATTCACTTGGCATATGAGAGGGTGAAGGACGGATATTTTATAGATTCTTTTTTGTGAAGTGGCTATCTTTACGTCCGCCTCCCTCCCATCCACGATTATTCAGAATGCCAAAGTGTACACCTTCCAGGGAGAACCCTCTAAAAAAGGATTTTGATTTTGTATCAGTATTGTTTGTGATTGGAGATGAATGACCAAGTTCTTTAATTTAATTTAATTACTGAGTTTTGTTTTTCACTAGTTACATGTTAAAGTGTTGAAGTAATGAGATTTATACCTGAGTAATCTAAAAAACTTTTTCTCCAAAAGCAGTGTTTCAAAGAAAAATAAAGGGCTATATCAAACCAGCAATGAGTAGAAACAAAGTCAAATAATAATTCATGCATAAAACGATCATTAATCATTATTAATAAACAAATGAACCCATGAAGAACAGAAATTGCAGTAAATAACCTATTCAAACTTAAAACTAATTGAAATTGCCACAAACAGAAGAAAGGCTATCACCCCCAATATCTTCTAAAGACGAGAATGTCAACTGCACTTTTTATATAAGCCATATGTTTTTATGCGTCTTGACATAACAGAATAAAAATACCATAATCACCAAGGTTATTAAAAAGAATAAATGAACGTAGATTGACAATTTAAGTTATGGTATTGTTGTGGTAGAATACCAGTTATGGTACAATTTAAGTTATTCTGATATTAATTCCTGAAAGTCTTGACTATTTTGGATTTGTTAACGTTATATAGAATAGCTTAAAATGTATTTTTTTAATCAATGCACAGATGGGGTTATAATCTTTAGAAGGCATAGAGGGGCGTTAGCCCTAATCCTGTAATCAAAAGTCTATAATTATCGACCGATAAGTACAAGGATTGGTTTTCAGGGAATATAAACCTTTTGAATAAACCAAAAAAGAAGAGTTACATGTAAATAGACGAAAATATAAGAACAATAGTTCTCACTCAACAGAATAAATTATAAAAGTCTGTAATGACAGCGCTTAGTTTAATTAAAGAATAGATACAGAGACACAGCTACTTTAATACATTGTAAGCTCTTTGTCTTGTTTTTGCAATTGTAACATACCCTAGATACAAACAAAAAGAGATATGAAAAAAAATAATACTCAGCTAAAGTTTACAAGTCACATATCTTGAGAAATTCCTGAAACATTTGATGATTCTATTTCCCTCCTAGTGGCAATTTAGTTATTATTTTCACTGAAAAATTGTCAGAACGTCTAAGGCCCGAGCGGGGAAAAAGTTGGCGAAGATGTAAATACTGCCTTGATAAGTTCCGTATTGACATTACTGGACTTTCTAAGACCAGACTTACCGGTTTTGGTACTTTGAATAGTGAGACATACCATATTTTGTATTCTGGACCTGAAACTAGAAAAGAGGCAGGTGTTTAAATGGCATTAAGCAGTTGGACCAAAAAATGCCTAGTGGACTGGGAACCTATTAATGAGCGGATCCTTCGTGCTCGCTTTGCCACTTCGCAGGCCAAACTGACAGTTATTGTTGTGTATGCCCCAACCAATGATACCTATTATCAAACCAAAGATGATTTTTATCGCGTGTTGTCAAATGTTGGTGCTAAAGCGCATTGGCATGATATTGTGACCGTGTATGGTGACTTTAACGCTAAAGTTGGAAGTGATGCCTCCTATGCCCCAGCTATCCTTGGCAAGCATGGACTGGGGGAAATCAATGATAATGGCACACGTTTAATTGACTTCTGTTTGACTCATGAACTTATCTTCGGCACATCAATGTTCCCTCATAAACAAATACACAAATATACTTGGAACTCGCCTGATGGTTTAACAAGAAATTAAATAGACCATATTTTAATTGCCAAGCACAGACAACGTTGTTTAGAGAATGTTAGGACCTTTCGAGGTGCCGACTGCTATTCCGACCATCCACTTGTTGTTGCTAAGTTTAAGCTGAGACTAAAAACTGTCATAAAGCCCCAGCGGTCAGTAAAAACATTTAATGTGAGAAAACTGCAGGACCCGTATGTATTACAAAAGTATACATCTACTTTGTCAAATAAGTTTCCCATGCTAAGGGACGAGTTGTCAATTGATAACCAATGGGAAAATACCGTCGAATCCCTGAAAGAGGTGGCACAAGAAGTTGTGGGATATAACAGGAAGAAGAAAGAGTAGTGGATATCTGAAAGTACCTGGGATATCATTGATCAAAGGGCAGAAGTCAAAATTCTCGTAGATAGGCATGAGCATAACACTAAATGCACTAGAGAATATCTAGATGATCTGAAAGCGCAGTATAAGCGTCTCTATAAACAAGTCAAAACACGGACTAGGAATGATAAGAGAGCGTACCTCGAAACTATGGTTGAGCAGACTGAAGTAGCCGCCAGGCGGGCAGATAGTCGTACTGTTTACGCTATAGCGAAAGAGCTTGCGGGTATTTCGAAGTCTTCTTCGACCCAAGTTGAAAGCAAAGAAGGCATCTTATTAACCAAGACGGATGACATAATCCGATGCTGGATAGAGCATTTCAGCGAGGTATTAAATCAGGTGCCTCCACAACTTCTTTAAATATCCCTGAAGAAACATTGTTCGATCTTGGAATATATTCCGGACCTCTCTTGCTGAGTGAAGGAAAAGAGGCTCTAAAGACTTTGAAAAACGGAAAGGCAGCCGGCAACGATGGCATACCCCCAGAAATGTTGAAATATGGTAGAAGCGCCCTAGCAGTCCCCTTATTTAAACTTTTGTCGCCTGTTTGGGATGATGAAAAAGTCCCGAGTGAATGGCCAAAGGTAGTAATTGTCAAACTCTTCAAAAAAGGACAAGAGACTAAATGTGATAACAGGAGAGGCGTCGCTTTACAATCAGTTGGTAGCAAGGTTTTGTGCCAAATATTCTCAATAGAATTCAAAGTAAAGTTGAGAAAGTTCTGAGAGATGAACAACATGGATTCCGCCAAAACAGATCGTGTTGCGACCTAATATTTAGCCTGAAAGTCCTGCTCAAAGAATCTAAGGAATGGCAAGTTCAACTTCTCATAGAATTCATAGACTTTCTCAAGGCCTTCGACTCGATACACCGAGAGACCATGTGGAAAATTCTAATGCATTACGAGATCCCGATTGAAACTATAAATATAATTAAAGCACTATACCTATTTATTATGTGCGCAGTACAAACAGAAGGTTGCCTAACGGATTGATTCAGCGTTCAGTCAGGTGTAAGGCAGGGCTGCATTCTATCGCCATTATTATTTGCCACAGTCATAGATTTTGTGCTTCGTGGATGTAGCTTCAGTGGGGGTCTACAATTAAACCCACTAAAGGAACTTCATGATGTTGTTTTTGCGGACGATATTGCACTCTTCGCTCACAAATCAGAAGCTATACAACACAATATAAATGAACTTGGGCGTGTGGCAAACGCTATTGGACTCTGCATAAACGCTAGCAAGACTAAATCAATGTCAAATGTCGTCATTCCTGACTTAGCTGAATGACTCTTGGTCAACAAAGAGGAAATTGAAGTAGTGAGAGAGTTCAAATATCTCGGCAGCATTCTTACGCAAGATGCAAATCCTGAAAGAAAAATTTTGTGCCGAATAGCATTGGCTGGCTCTGCCTTCAATTGTCTTATAAATGCTTGGAGAAATAGCAAATATTCCCAGAAGCTAAAGCTCAGAATTTATAATAGCAATATCCTTTCCGTCCTTGTATATGTCTGTGAAACTTGGAGCATCACTGCGCAACTAGAAAAACCGCTACGGGCATTCAGTAATAACTGCCTAAGATCTATTTTGAATATACATTGGGCGGAGAGAATAAGAAATGATGAGATTCATAGCATGACAAATCATACCCCCGTCCTCGATGTCATTAGAAAGCAACGATGGTTGTATTGGGGGCACATGATGCGAATGGCTGATAGACGGCTGCCACATGACACATGGTGCTGGACACCCCCTGGCCTCCGCAAGTCAGGGACACTCAAAATAACCATTGGCAGGATGCTAGAGAAGAAGGCGAAGTTGGCGGTGTCTTCGATGGAGGAGCTTTGGTCGATGGCTCACGACAGGTCGTCGTGGCGAACCAGTGTTGCTGCCTTATGCGCCTTCAGACGTGGGAACCCCCTAAGTCTAAGTAAGCAAGCTTTAGTGTAACTTATCTAACACAGAATAGGGAACTGATCACGATTTTGATTTACAACAAGCCACTTAAACATTATAAGACACATTTGTGGAGAGTACCCATTGCTTCACCAACAAGTTATATTACTAGGGTAACAGACACAGGCAGGTCTGACCCAAAGAGGATGGGATTGAACCATTTATAGGTTCATTTAAAAATGAATCTAAGAGAGAGAATCTTTTCAGAACAATTTCATGGAGAGAAAGTTCAGGAAAAAGAATAAGTTCCTAGAAAATTTCAATATTAGGCATTGCACAAACTTCTTGGAAAGATCTTCCACCCTCTCCTCTTAATTAAGGTTGAGCTACTGTTACTGTATCTGCAGCATACATATAACTAATCTCAAATATAAAAATGTGCTTGCTAATTCAAAAAAAAATTGTACTACTTATAAAGAAACCCTTATTTTGCATCAATTCTTAACACTTGAGCTTAAAATTCAAGGATTGCTTCATAGACAATGTCTCTATAGTCTATGAAGTTCAGCTGCGAAGTGGGACCACCACTTTGTTTACCTTCATCACAGGAATTTACAAAACATAAACACAAAGGGAAGGATGGAGAAAAACTTAAAAAAACGTGAGTCTTAAAATACCCTTTTAGTATTTTTGTTCCCCCTCCTCCATCATCTTAAGGGTATTTGTGCATTTATTGAATTAACTTTGACAGGATATTTCCAACAAATTAGGATTGATACGAAAATGACGAAAAAGATTATTACTAAAAGTAAATAAATAGTTTTTATGGCACTTGCCCGTCAGCCAAGTGCCATATAGTAATCGCCATTTCTGTCCATCGGTCTGTCGGTTGGTCTGTCGGCCCCGGTTTTACTAGTTTGGGCACTTCCAGATAAGCTAGGACAATGAAAGTTGGCAGGCTATCAGGGACCAGACCAGATTAAATTAGAAATAGTCACTTCCCCAATTCAACCATCTGGGAGGGAGTGGAGGGACGGTTAATTCGGATAATTAGAAAAAATTTGGTATTTTTAACTTACGAATAGGTAATCATATATTAATGAAATCTGATGTTTAGAAGGACTTCGTATCTCAGAGCTCTTATTTTAAACTTCGACCGGATCTGGTGACATTTATGGGTGTTGGAGGGGGAAACCGGATATCTTGGAAAATGCTTTGAGTGGAGAGATCAGGATGAAACTTGGTGGGAGGAATACGGACAAGTCCTACATACATGATTGACATAACCGGACTGGATTCGCTCTCTTTGGGGGAGTTGGGGGAGGGGGGTTCCAGTGCTTTGGCGAGTTTGGTGCTTTTGGACATGCTAGGACGATGAAAATTGGTAGGAGTGTCAGGGACCTGCAAAATTGACTTGATAACAGTCGTTTCTCCGATTCGACCATTTGGGGGGGGGGCTGGAGGGAGGAAAAATCATTAAAATTGAGGTATGTTTATCTTATTAATGGGTGATCAGATCTTAATGAAACTTGATATATAGAAAGATCTCATGTCTTAGATGCTCCATTTCAACACGGATCAAATCTGGGGACATTGGGGGTGGAGATGGGAAGCTTAAATTTTGGAAACCGGAAATCTTAGAAAACACTTAAAGTGGAGAGATTGGTATGAAACTTGATGGGAAGAATATGCACAAGTTCTAGATACGTGACTGACATAACCAGACCGGACCCGATCTTTTTGGAGGAGTTGGGGGGATTTCTAGTGCTTTGGTGAGTTCGAGAATAAGCACAAGTTCTAGATACGTGATTGACATAACTGGGCCAGATCCGATCTCTTTGTGGGAGTTGGAGGGATTTCTAGTGCTTTGGCGAGTTCGGTGCTTCTCGACCTGCTATGAAAATGAAAATTGGCAGGTATGTCAGGGACCTGCGAAAATGGACTTGAGAACAGTCATTTTACAGGTAGAATACCGAACAAGGAGAGACTACATGAACACCGTATTTGCAAGTTAATCTTTGTAATAATTGCCATAAACAAAGAACAGCAAAATCGATAACTCTAGTACCGAGGCTAGTTTTAGGTTCCGACCGTGTCACAGGTGCCATATGAGCTCTTGGTTCTTGTTTAAAACCCAGTTTAATCAATCTAATTTAAAAAAAAAACAGAAACAAATTGAAATTAAACCAACTTTAAAGACAAAACTCTTTTTGTATTTTTTTCATTTGTTTATTTTATGAGCATGTTGATTTCCTGGCCATGAAATTACTCATACTTCTTTGAAATGGCACGCTGACCATGTTTTCTGCACCTACCTTGCAGTTTTAAACAAAGAATTAAAAAGTTCTTACCTTAAATGACAGATTTCTTACTATCAGTCTTGCCTTCCGGTTAATTTTTTCAGTCTTGGTTGTGTCTAGTACCTCCTTTTCTTTATCTTCATAAATTTCTTGAACTTTTGTAGTTTCAATGTCTTTACTCTCTTCTCCTTCTAACTTTTTCTTACCACTGATTCTGACAGTAATTCGGTGACCATTGAAAATGGTCTTGTTCAGCTTCTCTACTGCCAAGGTGCAGTCTTCTTTCTTGTTGTATGTTATATAGGCAATTTTGTTCTGTGTGTCATCTATAAAAATAAGACAAATTAATAAACAAACTCGAAAGTCAATATTTTCTTCAATTCTGCTTTGTATCGCATAATTTTGTCCAAGGTTCACATAAATATGCTAAACTATTAGAAACTTTCCAGGAAAATTTTCCAGATGAGGCAGAGATGTCAATGAAAGGAAGGGGATATTCCCCCATCCCTATTGATTTTAAAAACTGACTGTCATAGTATTTTCATTTGAAGATAGCTCCTTTAGAATGTATATTGAGATCATGGAAGAGACCACAAGATTATCCCAACCTAAAAGCTTAGAAAAAATTAGTCTTACCCCCTTAGTTTCAATAAAATAACACCACTGACATGATGAAAACCTTAAAAAAAATATTATAAAAGACAGTTAAGACCGAAGAAAAGACCTTTTCAAAGAAAATCTTAAATGTTAGAAGTACGTTAATAAAAAGCATTGCCATTCTTGTGTATTCTTAGAGAGGTATTGAAGTTCCCAGCATTCCCCATGGTCATCTATGGTTATCCCTTTGGGATCTCGCTTACATAGTCACCAATTCAAAAGTATAAGCGTAATCGTATTCTTTTTAACATATACTACCATATGATCTCTTTTGCCTTCTCAACGTTCAGTTTCATTCATAATAAAATAGACAAAAAAAACCTACCAAGATAGTTTTTGTGTCATCATATCAAAACCTTTCTTTTCAAAATTTAAAGATTTTAAACTTTAAGAAAAGTTCAGTTGCAGAAGACTTAGGATTCCTGACACAATTTTGTCTACTAAATTTAAAATGCATTCAGGCTTTTTATCTGCCAAACAGTTTATCAATTTGTCTTTTTGTAATAAGCATAATTAGTTTTATGTCACAAACACCAGCAATTCTATAGGAAGAAAAACCAAAAAACTGCAAACACAGGAGATCTAACAATAAATCTAGAACTGTATCATAATTTTGTGTCTATTTTCATTTTAAAAGAGACAGTTGGCTCGACAAAACTTTCTATTTAATTAATGTAGTTAGTTTCCAATAGATAACAAATGGAACTCAATACTTTAAGGAAACTTTAGGGGGCAAGCAGAGATCCCATATTTATTTGTGGTAATTTATGTTCATTTCTGGTTTCATTTCTTTTTCAATGCATTTTCTGATCCCTTTAGGCTTCATCCTTCATTCAGAGCAACTTATGCTTGCAGTTATGTTCCAACGTTCATTGATATGTACATAGTAATCTATGAACTTTTTATTTATCGTCATGGAAAGGCAGTGTGGTCTTTGAATTTATCGTTTTCTAATAACTGGTGGAATTGCCCTGTCCAAGAAAACACCAAACGTCTGGTAAGAACTGTTAGTCGTGAAATTCTTAGTGAGTTTTCAGAAAGTTGAAGGATATCAAAAGAAATGTATCAAACAGTTCGTGGTAACGAATTGTAGTAAGGAGCGATCCGGCTCAATAGTAACCAAAACTCTAAAAAATTGAATTTTGATATCAATAGCTACATCAAAAGAATCGCATTTTAATGCTGATTTTAAATATATAAGTTTCATCAAGTTTAGTCTTGCCCATCAAATGTTATGAGCCTGAGAAAATTTGCCTTATTTAGGAAAATAGGGGGAAACACCCCCTAAAAGTCGTAGGATCTTAACGAAAATGACACCATCAGATTCAGCGTATCAGAGAACCCTGCTGTAGAAGTTTCAAGCTCCTATCTACAAAATATGGAATTTTGAATTTTTTGCCAGAAGACAAATCACGGGTGCGTGTTTATTTGTTTGTTTGTTTTTTTTTGTTTTTTTTTCCCAGGGGTCATCGTATCGACCAAGTGGTCCTAGAATGTCGCAAGAGGGCTCATTATAACGGAAATGCAAAGTTCTAGTGCCCTTTTTAAGTGACGAAAAATTGGAGGGCATCTAGGCCCCCTCCCACGCTCATTTTTTTCCCAAAGTCAACGGATCAAAATTTTGAGATAGCCATTTTGTTTAGCATAGTCGAAAATCATAATAACTATGTTTTTGGGGATGACTTACTCCCCCACAGTCCCTGGGGGAGGGGTTGCAAGTTACAAACTTCAACCAGTGTTTACATATAATAATGGTTATTGGGAAGTGTACAGACGTTTTCAGGGGGATTTTTTTTGGTTTTGGGGGTAGGGTTGAGGGAGGGGGCTATGTGGGAGGATCTTTCCTTGGAGAAATATGCAATGGGGGAAAAAATTCAATGAAAAGGGCGCAGGACGAATCTGGTCACGTTAGAAGAAAAACGTCAAATTGAGAGCTTAATATACAATGCTGGGTGTTCGGAGCCTCTCTATTATGGAGTATAATTTGAAAATAACACAACTATACGAGCGATAAAACATATATACCACAACCATAACTCAACTAACGAAAGAACTGCTAAAAGATAACACAACTATAAAGCGAAAACAGGTGAAAACTAACGGGAAAATAAACGAACTAAGAGGTGGAAGGGGCCCAGAGAAAAAATATAATCCTTTTTCAATTTTGAGCCTAACTTCCGCAAAGGAGTAATAATGTCAGAAGCCCCGAAATACCGAATTATTTTCTTTTCAAACAGTTCGTGGTAAGGGGCGACCCGGCTCAATAGTAAACGAAATTCTAAAAAACGGAATTTTGATGCTAAAAGATACATCAAAAGAATTGAATTTTTACGCTGATTCTAAATATATAAGTTTCAATTAATTTAGTCTTTGTCATCAAAAGTTACGAGCCTGAGAAAATTTGCCCTATTTTGGAAAAAAGGGGGAAACATCCCCTAAAAGTCATAGAATCTTAACGAAAATCACACTATCGCATTCGGTATATCAGAGAACTCTATAGCAAAAATTTCAAGCTCCTATCTAAAAAATGTGGAATTTTGTATTTTTTGCCAGAAGACAAATCACGGGTGCGTGTTTATTTGTTTTTTGTTTTTTTTTTCCCGGGGTCATCTTATCGACCAAGTTGTCCTAGAATGTCGCGAGAGGGCTCATTCTAACGGAAATGAAAAGTTCTAGTGTCCTTTTTAAGTGACCAAAAAAATTGGAGGGCAAATAGGCCCCCTCCCATGCTCATTTTTTTCCAAAAGTCAACAGATTAAAATTTTAAGATAGCCATTTTGTTCAGCATAGTCGAAAACCATAATAACTATGTCTTTGGGAATGACTTACTCCCCCACAATCCCTGAGGGAGGGGCTGCAAGTTACAAACTTTGACCAGTGTTTACATATAGTAATGGTTATTGGGAAGTGTACAGACGTTTTCATGGGGATTTTTTGGTTTGGGGGGTGGGGTTGATGGGAGAGGGCTTTGTGAGAGGATCTTTCCTTTGAGGAATATGTCATGGGGGAAGAAAAATTCAATGAAAAGGGCGCAGGATTTTCTAGCATTACTATAAAAAAAACAATGAAAAAATAAACATGAAAACGTTTTTTCAAATGAAAGTAAGGAATAGCATTGAAATTTAAAACGAACAGAGATTATTACGCATATGAGGGGTTCTAAAAATACTTTAGCATAAAGAGCGAGGTATTTAGGAGGAGATAAATACCTCGCTCTTTATGCTAAAATATTTTTAGTGATTTCAACTATTTATTCTATGGCCTTTTAGATTCAGGAGTCATTCTTAAAGAATTGGGACAAAACTTACGATTTAGTGTAAAGAGCGAGGTATTAACGAGGGTACAAACCCCCTCGTACACATAATAAAAATATAAGAATATAAAAGTTTGTTACGTAAGTTAATTCTTAAGTTACGTATATTTTTTACTAATAAAAACGTTCGTAGAATATTAAAAGTTCTAGTAGCCTTTTTAAGTAACCGAAAAATTGGAGGGCAGCTAGGCCTCCTTCCCCACCCCTTATTTCTCAAAATCGTCTGATCAAAACTAAGAGAAAGCCATTTAGCCAAAAAAAATTCATTTCAATAATTTATGTGCGGAGAGCCAAAATCAAACATGCATTAATTCAAAAACGTTCAGAAATTAAATAAAAAAAACTAGTTTTTTTAAATGAAAGTAAGGAGCGATATTAAAAATTAAAACGAACAGAAATTACTCCGTATATGAAATGGGTTATCCCCTCCGCAGTCCCACGCTCTTTACGCTAAAGTTTTTAATTGTTTTAAAAAGTAGAATTGTGGCAAAGAGTCAAGAATTGTGGCAAAGAGCCTTATGGCTCAATTGCTATGTGTTGTTTCATTTCTGCAAGACTGTGACTCGATTTTCATCAAACATTACAGAAATTCTTGTTGGAAACCGCAATTAATTCATTAAATTTGGCTTGAGTGCAAAGACCTGAACTGGGAAATTGGCTGTGAAGTCTTCCCCCTTGAACAATTTTTTTCATTATTTTTTATACACACGTTCAAATCAAAAGAAATCCCAACCAAGGAAAATAAACTAGCAAATAATTATTTTAGTTTTTACAACCATGCCAATTATTTTCTTTTCCTTTTTTATCTCTTCAACATATCTCTTTTTATCTCTTCAATGGGCATTCTTCCTTATCCCTTTAACGCTCGATTCGTCTTATTTCTTTTCTTATTCGCCAGGTTACGAGTACCAATGCAACACACATGCCTACCCATGACAAATATAATGTCGCTTATGTTTCTTCTTGTTAATTAAATAAAAAAACAAGTTTTTTCTACTGAAAGTAAGGAGCGACATTAAAACTTAAAACCGAACAGAAATTACTTCGTATATGAAAGGGGCTGCTTCCTCATCAACGCCCTGCTCTTTACGCTAAAGTTTTTTACTGTTTTAAGAAGTAGAGTTAAGAGAAAGAATCAATCTTTAGCGTAATTACTCCGTATATTAAGTACTCCGTATATTAAAGGGGCTTTTCCTCATCAACGCCCCGCTCTTTACGCTAAAGTTTGACTCTTTCTCTCAACTCTTCTTTTAAAAACAGTAAAAAAAAACTTTTCGGCTAGTATCGCTCCGATCTATGAGGCTAGTGACCATGGTGAGATATTGGGTTAGGATACTGGATATGCAGAGATTTACGGTAGCAAAGGCAGTATACTTAGAAGCGTTTTTTACTGTTTTAAAAAGTGGAGTTGAGAGAAAATGTCTAACTTTAGCGTAAAGAGCGGAGCGTTGAGGAGGAAGCAGCCCCTTTCATATACGAAGTAATTTCTGTTCGTTTTAACTTTTAATGTCGCTCCTTATTTTCAGTTAAAAGACTTGTTTTTTTTATTTAATCAAACAGTTCGTGGTAACGAACTGTAGTAAGGAGCGACCCGGCTCAATAGTAACCAAAACTCTAAAAAATGGAATTTTGATACAACGAGCTACATCAAAAGAATCGCATTTTAATGCTGATTTTAAATATATAAGTTTCATCAAGATTAGTCTTACCCATTAAAAGTTACGAGCCTGAGAAAATTTGCCTCATTTTAGTAAATAGAGGGAAACACCCCCTAAAAGTCATACAATCTTAACGAAAATCACACCATTAGATTCAGCGTATCAGAGAACCTTATTGTAGAAGTTTCAAGCTCATATCTACAAAAATGTGGAATTTTGCATTTTTTTTGCCAGAAGACAAATCACGGATGAGTGTTTATTTGTTTTTTTGTTGTTTTTTTTTTTTTCAGGGGTGATCTTATCAACCCAGTGGTCCTAGAATGTAGCGAGAGGGATAATTTTAACGGAAATTAAAAGTTCTAGTGCCCTTTTTAAGTGACCAAAAAATTGGAGGGCACCTAGGCCCCCTCCCACGCTCATTTTTCCCCAAAGTTACCGGATCAAAATTCTGAGATAGCCATGTTATTCACCATAGTCGAAAAACCTAATAACAATGTCTTTGGGAACGACTTACTCCCCTGCAGTCCCCGTGGGAGGTGCTGCAAGTTACAAACTTTGACCTCTGTTTACATATAGTAAAGGTTACTGGGAAGTGTAAAGACATTTTCAGGGGGATATTTTTGGTTTGGGAGGGAGAGTTGAGGGGGGGGGGGTTACGTGGGAGGATCTTTCCATGGAGGAACTTCTCATGGGGGAAGAGACTTTCAATGAAGGGGGCGCAGGATTTTCTAGCATTATTTAAAAACAAACGATGAAAAAATAAATATGAAATTTTTTCTACTGAAAGTGAGAAGCAGCATTAAAACTTAAAACGTGCAGAAATTATTAGGCATATGAGGGGTTTACCTCCTCGTAATACCTTGCTCTTTACGCTAAAGCATTTTTATAAATTTCAACTATTTATTCTACGGCCTTTGCTATTCAGGGGTCATTCTTAAGGAATTGGGATAAAATTTAAGCTTTAGTGTAAAGAGTGAGGTATTGACGAGGGGTAAACCCCTCAAATACGCAATAAAAACATACAAATACAGAAGTCCATTATGTAAGTTAATTCGTAAGTTACGTATATTTTTTACTAATGAAAACGTTCGTAAAAAATTAGAAGTTCTAGTTACCTTTTTAAGTAATCAAAAAATTGGAGGGCAACTAGGCTTCCTCCCTCGCTCCTTTTTTCTCTAAATCTTCCGATTAAAACAATGAGAAAGCCATTTAGCCAAAAAAAAAATTAATATGCAAATTTCGTTTTAATTATTTATGTACAGAGAGCCAAGATCAAAACATGTATTAATTCAAAAACGTCCAGAAATTAAATAAAAAAACAATTTTTTTTTCAATGAAAGTAAGGAGCGACATTAAAACTTAAAACGAACAGAAATTACTCCGTATGTGAAAGGGGCTTTTCCTCCTCAACGTCCCGCTCTTTACGCTAAAGGTTTTCACTGTTTTAAAAAGTAGTGTTAAGATAAAGAGTCAAACTTTAGCATAAAGAGCGGGCGTTGAGGAGGAAAATCCCCTTTCACATATGGAGTAATTTCTGTTCGTTTTAAGTTTTAATGGCGCTCCTTATTTTCATTTTAAAAAAAACTTGTTTTTTTATTTATTTCTGGTAAAACTCTTTTGCATGGCCTGGTCTCTATGATAATACAAAGAACAATACTTTTGATTCCCAAATGAACACTGCTTCCAGACATAATAGGTACTAACCCACCATAGTATATATGATCCATCCCCAGCAATGGGCCAGATATGGCCAAAGAATATATACAAAACTTTGCTGATTCTGTTGGTGTGTTTGATTGGCTAAGGTAATACCCACAGTGCTTGGACAGTGCATATTCTTGGACAAAAAGTTTGATTAAAATGCATCTTTTACAAACATGGACAAAAATTTCCTAATCTCACACAAGACGTAGATATTTGGATTGAATGATAGGTGAGACTAGGCTAGTTATGATTGTCTAACTACAATCTGAGAAAACCTAAAATGTTTAAACCTGGACAAAAGTTACCCTTACATCCTAGCCATACACTGTCATATATTAGAGACAGTCATACTTACCTTGACATACACTGATTCTGCTTCAAACACTTGCCTTAGACTTAATGAATCCTTGACAACAAACGTCTATGATTCGAATAATCTGCTCTAGCTTTAAGATTCTACGCTAAAGCTCAAAGCGTGTCAAAAATTGGGCTTGATGATGTGCATACTCAAATTGTTAGGGTTACATATTCAAGCTAATTACATACTTATTGAAAAAAATTAGAAAAATCTAATAGGAAAACAATTCACTTTTTAGATGACATGACAGAAAATTTACTGTTGAACTGATTGGTTGTCCAACTACTGGGTATCTTACCCTAACCTATTTTCCATCAGCATCAGGTTTGTAATGCAAAGTAACCTAATCCCAATTTAAAAGAAATTTCTTAATCAGAAATGTTTTTCTAGGTGAATATATACTGGTTGGCCACTTCTAATGAAAGACGCTAAGCAAATGAAAGCAGAACCATAAGATTCCTTATCTTAAGCTACTTCCACATGTCATTTGCTTTTCTGACAATGCATCCTACTCCCCTGACTGTCCCAGACGTAGCCCTTAGAAGATTTCTCAATTAATAAAACCTCAAAATAAGCTTTATCATGGGTCCTTTGTTCAAGCAGGCTTCAGCAGCCTCAACTTAAAAATAAATATAGTTAAGCCTAAGCAAATTACAATAGAATGTGGATAAAATATCATCTAAAATAATTTTAGAAAGTGGATAGCAGTAGAAAGAATGATGATAATCTAATTAAAAGGAAGATCATGCATAGAATAAGATGACTAGTGCAGGGAGCACAGGGTAAGATGCTGATATATGTACAGGGTCATTTTTGGTATTCTCCCACCCCCTTAGCTTTTTTGTGGTCCAATACAGAGGAAATGTTTGAGTATGACAACTTTTAAAGTAGTTTTTAGAAAATAAATTTTTTGTGGCAATCTAAAAAGTGTGGAGAACAAAAAATATATTTTTCTTAAACAGAATACCCTACATATTAATGAATTTTTGGTTTCTACATATAATATGGACATTTTTCATATGTAATGCCCCATACCTATCTCCTACTTTTTACAACATATTAAAAATTAGAAGTTGACCATTTTGATTCTTTGACAGTATTTAAAACTTTAGCCTTGAAAAATTAAAAGGAATGGTTTGCACCTTCCACTGGCAGATCCGGGGGGCCAGGGGAGACCCCACAAGATTTTTTCTGGCGTCCTCTTATCCTGTTTTCTTTCTTTTCTTTACTCTTTTTTGAATAAATTTGTCAATTATTGGCACCTTTGTCACATTGCCCTCCTCCCCCAAGAATTTACTCATTGGCACCCCTGTCACATTGCTCCAGATCCACCCCTGGCACATTTCTATCTTAGTTTTTTATAAGCTATCTGAAATTATCTGTAGGTTGTACCAAACAAGGTTCAAACAAAGTATCGGTTTTGAAACCTCATTTGGTGTTACCAGCAAATAATTATACATAGCTTAAAAAAAAACTAGAATAGGAATGTGCAAACCATTTCCCTTGACTTCCAACTATCATTATCCTATAAATGGTTAAAGATAGGCAGGCCTACAGAACACTAAGCCTGAAAAACATCTAGAATTTTTTGCAGAACCCAAAAATGCAATAATATTTGGTGTACTCCATTTAAAAATACATATATTTTCCTCTTCATAATTTGTTCAACATCCAAAAGATAAAAACAGTTTCTGAAAACTGTTTATTCAGCACTACTACTGCCCTATTCAAATTTTCACTATATTGCATAAAAAAGATTAAGCAGAGTGGGAATATATGGAAAATTACCCAGTACAAGTTTTCTTAATCTTAAGTATGAAATCTAGCAGTGACAAATTTTTTGTAGACACTGCTAGTAGGCAAAAGGGTGGGTATCAAAAGAAAGTAAATCTGACATTAAAAAGTGTGTCAATGTTACACGAGAAATAAGCATACAAATTTCAAGAAAATTAGACCAGATTTCCTAAGAAATTAAGGGTTGAGCAGTGTCAGCCTCTGGAATTCACAATGAGTTTTATATATAGTTCTTTTTAAAGAAAAAATCTTAGTTTTGCACATATTTTTTTTCAAATTGAGACAGAGAAAATTTTATTTTTCAAATTTAGATCATGTCTGTTACGACAAGCAAGAATAATCTTGAAAAATTGCTATTTGCTGTGTGTTGTGTTTGTAGTTGCATATTTTAATTTCAATAAAACAATTTATATAAACAAAATATGGAATATTTTTCATTCCTACCCAAACAAAGAATTACATGCTTTGCCATTGGTATTAAGAGATGTTCACAATGTTCCAAAAATCACTAGAAAGCTTACAGATCCAAGAATTTAGCTCAGACAAAAACACCTTTAAGATAATAATTCCACCTATTAAAAAGGATTAAGACTTCTCTATTTCTCTAAAATAATGTTATACAAATGCAAGATTGCTCAAACAACTATCAGTAGTGGTGCAAACCAAGTCATCCAAAAAATCTCTTGGCAGCCCTGTATCCATAGCACAAAATGTTATAAGCCTAGGTAAAAATAAGTCTTATCTCCAATGTTTGTGAAATCGGGGTTAATACTGGGGATATAATTGGAGTTAATTTTCAATATTGCTAAGTTTCCTAGAACAGGGATTGCCCATCTGGAGCCCCTGCTAGCTATGCCCATGTAGATTCCAAGTTGCAATGATGTCTCTTTTTCTCTTTCTACATGTAATTATTCCTTCTTGGGGAAGTTGGATCTTAAGCCCTTAAAGGGTGTTCCAGAAGATAACTTATTTTTGTCATTACATAAAAAGCAACAGTTGCTAAAACTGGATTTAAAACATGGTTAGAAACATGAAGTACCATTTGCTTATGAATCTATTGTTCAAAAGTTGACTATTTCAAAGGCACTGATTTATAGTAATCTAATCCCACAAAAAATTGAAGTTATTAATATTAGACTATTTGAAACTTTTGAATATTCTTCTAATCTCTGAAGAAAGGGTTACATTTTCTGTGCAATGAACTTTGTGTTAGCCTAACAACAATACAAAGAAAAACTAAGTGAAAAATAACATATTGCTTTACCTTCAACAAAAATGATAAAAAAAAATAGAAGAAGTTGTAGAAAAAGTATCAGCACATTTATATTAGTGTTGTTTATCAATTTCTTAGCCTGATTATGTTAATTATCAAATTATGTTAATTGTATATATTTTGTAACTACATCAACAAGGGTATTTTTCCTTTTATATTTAGTTTTCTTCAGTTATTAAATTTATAATTCATTTCAGTTTCTCATATATATTCTTTTAATTTTTTTAGTTTTGTAGTTCTGTCAATTGAAACATTTTTTAATTTAGCCTCATTTCCATAATTTTTGAACAAATATGGCCATTGGTTATTTTTCTCTCATCTTTTCTAATTGTTACTGTCATAATACAGTAAAGTTATTGGATAGAAAATGGGCCTTTCAATACAAATGTTAAATTCAAAAGCTTATTGAATTGGATTGCATTAGCTACATTTGGAATACATAAATTTTAAGTAATGGATGCAATAATAGATTTAAAAAGAGCATAAAAAAGGCATTGAGTGATACCTAAAATCATAGCTGGAAACAAGTTAAGGATTGATGGATTCACTTTTTTCTAGATAAATAAGCCTATATAAAAACAAACAAAAATTTACCAGCATTTTTTTCTAAGCATAAGAATGATTATACAAGCCTTTAAAACCTTATAAATTGTGATTTACCAAATTTATACACTTGAAACACTTTTTTGTGTCTTATTTGAACAGAAAATTTATTGTGTAAGGTTCGACTTTTATAATAACCAAGGCTACAAAAGTTTGTGAAAGGTCACGAAAGGTAAGTGCTCTCTGGAAGAAGGAGAAATAGAGGTAGGTAAATCAAAATTATCTTCCCAGAAGATCATTAAGGTTCATGACTTATTCCTTAGAGATCTATTCACCAAACTTCATTAGACTGCTTCCAAAAATAACAAAAAGCCTCTGAACTAGAATTTACCTCATAAAACTACAGAATCTAATTACCTTAAATCACACTGTCCAGTGAAATAAGGATTAAATGGAGTAATATTTAATGGAGAGTTATAATTCAGGAGCTTATGGATCATAATAATATCACCCTATTTACGTGTGTAAACAAGAGTGGGGAGTTTCAGCCTCTTCAGACAGGATGAGTAGTTTAAGTATTTGTATCCCTCAATTGCTTTTGTAGCCTGTTTCTAACTTCTGTTGGCCATCTTTGTTGAGGGGGCTAGCAACACCCATGCCAAACTTCAAATGAGGCCTGACCAATGCCTTATATAATTTAGTCATAATCATAGGCGACCTACTAGTGATTGTTCTTTTTATAATGCCCAGGGTTTGGAGTGCATTGGCTACAGCTGTCTGTGTGTGTATAGTGAATTTTAATTCTTTATCGACTATGATCCCCAATTCTCTCTCCACTTCAGACGAGATAATAGTCTTTCTTGATCCATCCATCCCTAACAGAGGATAAGGGCATTTTTCTCATTTTTCTTCCAAAGTGGATTGTTTGACATTTATTTACATTGAATTCAAGCCTCCACAAAGTTGCCCAATGGGAAAGTACCCACAGATCATTCTGCATAGAGGCTCTCCTATCAGGTGTATCTACAGGTCCAATGAGTTTGGAGTCATCAGCATAAATACTTATTTTATTTTTGACTGTGGCTGGTGCATCATTAATATAAATGTTGAATAAAGTTGGTCCCAAGATGGTTCCCTGGGGCACTCCACTTAATACTTCACCTCCTCTAAAAAGAATACCTGTCCATTTTTTCCAAATATTTCCACCCTTTGCCTTGTCCCAGAAAGAAACTGGAGCACCCACTCTACAATTTCGTTATGTATTCCAAATGCAAATAACTTGGTCCTTAGTGGATGGTGACATACTTTATTGAAGGCTTTTGCAAAATCCATTAGAACCAAGTCAACAGGGATTGCTTGATCTAGATGCTCAGTAACATAATCATATGCATCAATCAAATTAGTTTCAACCAAGTGCCCATGTCTAAAGCCATGCTGACTATCACTGAGCAGCTCATTGGTGGTCAGGTGTTCAACAATGTGAGTATTCACAATTCCTTCCAAGACTTTACCAGCTACAGATGTAAGACTAATGGGTCAAAAATTGGAGACTCTGTTGTGGCTACCCCCTCTGTGTACAGGTGTAATGTTAGCATTCCGCCAGTCTTGAGGAGAGTGATAGAGAGATCGGTATATTTAAAAACTATCATAGCATAGAGCTAAATTCAGTTTTTTCACAAAAATCATACATTTAAACAAAAATCACACACTACAACTCAGCATTAAAAACTGATGTGAAAAAAGGCACAAATGAGTTTGCTTATCGATTGGTTCGTACTTTAGGGGGTACAAGTTTATTTTGTAATCAAGTTCGGCTATTGGGAGGGGCTGGTTTGGGTAGTAGTGATCGGTGGCTCTTATTGGCTAGGATGAATTTTCCAAATTGGTGAATAAGGTGTTCCAGCTGGACTTCAAGTGGAGATAAATTTAATTTAGTGCGGACTTGATCGTAGGGTATGCCATGGTCTTGGAGTATAATCCTTGTTGCTCTTTTCTGGACGCACTCTATGTCATCTAATAGGTACACTGTGCGAATAGCAGATGGACCCCACACCGGGCACGCATACTCGAGCAATGGGCAAACATAACACGTGTAGGCATGGAGAAGGCTTTTAGTATCATACCCAAAACGCCTCATTTTGGTAAGTGTCTGAAGGCTTGCATTAGCCTTGTGGATGGTTAAATTAATATGGGCACTGAAACTACAATCACTAGTGAAAGTTACTCCTAAGATTTTTATTTCGTTCACAATCGGGAAAGGGACTAGTGGCATATCTATATTCTGCTTCAGAGGGTTGAAACGAATTATCTTCGACTTGGCTACGTTAATGGTAAGATCATGACTTGAGCATTTGGTCTTTAGCTGATCAAATAACTGGTCTGAAAACTGCTTTGTTATGATAGTGTTTTTGACCAGGTAAGCAAGCACTATGGATAGATCATCTACAAACTTGTAATGGTCGTCGTGATGGTTAAGCAGGGAATTAATTACAGCCAGGAAAATTATTCCAGCTAATTTTGTGCCTTGTGGGGCCCTGCAAGAAGTACCTGACCATGATGAATCTGCTTAGTATCAAGAGACTTCTGAAACATGTTCGTAAGGGGATGGGCTATTTCCGCATGAGCTTCTTTCAATACTCATGGGTGAACTTCATCAGGACCAACTGATTTGTTAGGATTAAGCAGCTTCAGATGCCACTCCATGCCAGAGGCAGCCACAGTTATCTTTTGCATAGGTTCCTTAATAGAATATTCTGGTGCCTCTGGTAAGGGGGCACCATCTGGAGGCGTGAACACTGACTTAAATTTTCAACTCAATTCAGCTATATCATTTGGGATACTAACTATATTGTTATTCACAAGTAGTTCTGTAACTAAGTGTCTCCCTGGATTCCAAGCTGAAGCATACTTCCAAAATCTCTTAGGATTAGATTTTGAATCTAATGTCAATCCCTCTTCATATTCTGTTGTAAGCTTTCTCATGAGATACCTAACTTTATTCAATTCAATTTATTAATATAATATGCATAACAAATAAAATACACTGGGTCATCACAGATAGACAGAGCTTGTGATTGTTTAAAATTCTCATAGCTTTCATTGGAGGGATTAGTTTAATATTTGCTCCAATACTTCTTCTTTTTACATACAGCTTGCTTGACAACATGAGTGATAAATGTTAAGGTTTTGGGTCTTCTTTTCAAGGAAATTACTGTATGTTTTTCTGTTGCTTTGATTAAAACCCTTTTAATTTCAAGCCAAGCCTCCTCCATATTTTTATCATCAATGAATGACCAATCCTGGTGTGCCAACTCTTGTCTAACCTGGTTATACTTTGTGTACACATGCTTAATCCAATTATCCTTTTGTGGGTACAACCTAAGCCTACAAGTAATTGCAACATGGTCACTTGCTCCAAATGGTGGTTCTGAGCCAATACTAATGATCATCTCATAGTCATTAATAAACAAAAGGTCTATTAGGGCTGGGTTCTGCCCACTTCTATACCTGGTCGGAAAATCAATTGCTTGGTATAGCAAATGTTCATGAAGGCACTCCAGAAGTGGGCAATTTGAGTTTTCAACCCCTTGTGCAACAGCAAACTCATTAATCCACTGTAGTTCCAGTAAATTAAAATCTCCAGCAATAAGAACATTCTTATAATATTGCTTCATGACATTATTAATAGAATATGCAATTGCTAGAAGGGAACTTGTCTTACAAGGGGAGCTGGGACTTCTATAAAAACAGCCTATGACTACAGGAAGACTTCACTGCAGAATCCTTATCCATATTTGCTCAACCTAAGGCTTGTAATCTGAATTTACTGTAAGAGCTCTTACCTGGAGCAGAGATTTGACAAACACTGCTATCCCTCTACCATTTGGCTTTGACAGATTGGTGAGTAGCTAAAATCTAGGCACTTGAATTTGTGTATCAGTAAGAGCAAATGCAGTATGATTAGGTTTCACCTCAGTGAAGGCAAAAAAACTTACTTAATGCCTCATTGACATCACCAACTTAATCTCATTCATCTTTGTAGTAATACAGTCTACATTGTTATATAATACCATAAGTCCTTCAATAATAGTATTGTCATCATTAACTTTGCTTGATCCAGAAAGAAACAGTATCCAATATGGGTTCATAATTCCTGGTATCTGATCTAGCACTAACATATAATTCAGTTTCTGTATATTTTGTAGAGCCAACTTCACTAGTACTATCACAAATGGAAACACTACTTATAGAACAATTTACACGTCTTAAAGGGGTACCAATATATCTATGATTCCATGACATTCTCCTGCAACAATGACTGACATGGCTAATGATATTATTTTTATTGGTTTAGTAAATTTGCTTCAGCTCATAAAGGGGGCTTGGATACAGCTGTCAGTTGACTAATAAGGTAAAAAACTAGGATCCAATTGAGCAAAATTATGTAAAACTAAAACCATTACATTTTGTTACCAAAGAGGAACTGAGAAGAGTTGTACATATCAATGAATAGCTAAAGATCTAAGGTATGCCTCAATATGGTTATTACTATAGCTATTTAAGGTCAAACACTTGAAATTATTAGTTAATTTACTTACCAGCAAGGACCTCTTTTTGGAAATGCCAATTACCCTATTTTGATGTATATATCCTTTCAGTGTTTCAGCTTTAATCACATATTAATAGAAAGATGATTTTCTTCTGGTTCTACAAATGTAACTTTTATGGCTTGATGTATTTATTCTATAAGCCAGGAATATTAAATATATTTTTTTTTCTTTTCAATTGCTTGTCAAAACAAAGACCACATTTTTAACTTATGCTGACAAATTATTGTTGAAAGTTTCCTCATTAAGGCAGGGCTCTTGTTACTTCCCTCACAACTGGCCTCTATTTCTCCAGAATATTGAAGAAAAATAGTCTTTCCCAAAAAGAGCTATTTACCCTAGTAATTGTCTATCTCTATGTCTGTATTAAGAAACAGGGTTAAATAGAGGCTTGGAAGGAGCTACTATTTTGCAATTATGCTGTTTAGTTCAAAAAATTGTAAATGTCTTGATTAACAGAGTATTCAGATAACAAAGAAATTAACTTAGCCTACCTTTAGAATTAGAATTTTATCCTAAATCAAATATGACATTTGTTTCTATTGTAAATTCATTCATAAACCCTTTACAGGCCCTAAGGTATGATACTGTTTTCTCTAATTTTAGATAGCTTATATACTTATGTTAGCATCAATTTTGTTAAAACTGGTTTAACTGTAAATTGACAGTGACAAAATCAAGAATAAATAAATGCATAGGGAATATATCATATGAGCCATATATGATGGTAATTTTAGAAAGGATAGGCTAAATTCAATTCGAAATGGAAACAAATGTCATATTTGGATAGAGAATAGAATTCTGATTCTAGTGGTAGGCTAAGCTTGTTTCTTAGCTAGCCTATCTGAATACTTTGTTACTCTAGATATTTACTCAGAAAAGGCCATGGAAGTTAGCTTTTTAGCTTCTGAATTATGATTGTCTAGTAAAAGGGTGAAAGGAGGGTAGCCAATGCAACTGAAACACATTGGCTTTCTGAAGAATTTACAGGAAACAAATTGGGCTATT
>NC_088872.1:33533659-33693591 GCF_032884065.1 Artemia franciscana | reverse complement strand
TAGAGTACCAAAGGTTCAAGACGTTTTTTTTTTTTTAAATTGAAGAAAGTTCGGAAGAATAGGTAGATAAATCTGCGGACCAAGATTAGAATTTTGGAAGCTAAATGACGACTTGAATTAAAATTAAATAAAAAAAAAAACAAGTTTTTTAAACTGAAAGTAAGGAGCAATATTAAAACTTAAAACAAACAGAAATAACTCCGTATATGAAATGGGCTGTTCCTTCCTCAACGCTAAAACTTAAAGTTTGACTACGCTAAAGTTTGACTCTTTCTCTCAGCTCTACTTTTTGAAAACAGTAAAAAACTTTAGAGTAAAGAGCAGGACGTTGAGGAGGGAACAGCCCCTTTCATATATGGAATAATTTATGTTCGTTTTAAGTTTTAAGGCTGCTCTTTAATTTTAGTTGAAAAAAATTTCATATTTATTTTTTCATTTTTAATGGCACTTGGAATTTATGGCACTAAGGGACATATAGCGATCGCAAATTCTGTCGGTCTGTCCCGGTTTTGCTACTTTAGGCACTTCCAGGTAAGCTAGGACGATGAAATTTGGCAGGCGTATCAGGGACCGAACCAGATTACATTAGAAATGGTTTTTTCCCGATTTGACCATCTATGGGGGGGGGCGGGGGAGTGGGGGCCGGTTAATTCGCAAAAAAAAAAGAAAAAATATTTTAAAGTATTTTTAACTTACGAACGGGTGATGGGATCTTAATGAAATTTGATGTTTGAAAGGATATTGTGTCTGAAAGCTCTTGTTTTAAATCCCGACCAGATCCGGTTACATTGGGGGAGTTGGAGGGGGGGGACCAAACATATTGGAAAACGCTTAGAGTGGAGGGATCGGGATGAAACTTGGTGGAAAAAATAAGCAGAAGTCCGAGATACGTTATTGACATAACCGGAACACTTCTGCTCTGTTTGGGGGAGTTGGGGGGGGGGGGTTAATTCTGAAAAAATTGAAAAAAATGAAGTATTTTTAACTTACGAAGGAGTGATCGGATCTTAATGAAATTTGAAGTTTAGAAGAATCGTCTCTCAGAGATCTTATTTTAAATCCCGACTGGATCCGGTGACATTGGGGGGAATTTGAGGGGGGAGTCTAAAATCTTGGAAAACGCTTAGAGTGGAGGGATCGGGATGAAACTTGGCGGGAAAAATAAGCACAAGTCCTAGATACGTGATTGACATAACCGGAACGAATCTGCTCTCTTTGGGGGAGTTGGGGGCGGGGGATGGTTAATTCTGAAAAATTAGAAAAATGAGATATGTTTAACTTACGAAGGAGTGATCGAATCTTAATGAAATTTTATGTTTGGAAGGATATCATGTCTCAGGTCTCTTATTTTAAGTCCTGCCCGGATCCGGCGAAGGGGAAGTTGGGGGGGGGAACCTAAAATCTTGGAAAATGCTTAGAGTGGAGGGATCGGGATGAAACTTGGTGGGAAAAATAAACATAAGTCCTAGATACGGGATTGACATAACCAAAACGGATCTGATCTCTTTAAGGGAGCTGGGAGGGGGGAGGGTTAATTCTAAAACAATAGAAAAAATGAGACATTTTTAACTTACGAAAGAGTGATCATATCTTAATGATATTTCATATTTAGAAGGACCTCGAAACTCAGATCTCTTAGTTTAAATCCCTACCGGATCCAATGTCATTTGGGGGGGGGGACCGGAAATCTTGGAAAACGCTTAAAGCGGAGAGATCAGGATGAAACTTGATGGAAAGAGTAAGCACAAGTCCAATATAGGTAACTGACATAACCGGACCGGATCCGCTCTCTTTGGTGGAGTTGGGGGGGGGGTAATTTGGAAAAATTAGAAAAAATGAGGTATTTGTAACTTACGAACGGGTGATCAGATCTTAATGAAATTTCATATCTAGAAGGTTCTTGTGCTTAACTCTCATTTCAAATCCCGACCAGATCCGGTGACATTGAAGGGAGTTGGAGGGGGAAAACGGAATTCTTGGAAAACGTGAAAATCGAGGTATCTTACAAATAGGTGATCGGATCTTAATGAAACTTCATATATAGAAGAATCTTATGTCTCAGATGCTTCATTTTCAATTCGAATTGGATCCGGGGACATAGAGGGCTGGGGGGGGGAACGGAAATCTTGGAAAACGCTTAGAGTGGAGAGATCGGGATGAAACTTGATGGGAAGAATAAGCACAAGTTATAGATACGAGATTTACATAATTGGTACGGATACGTTCTATTTGGGGGAGCTGGGGGTTGTTAATGTAGAAAAGCAAGAAAAATTTAGGTATTTTTAACTTAAGAACGGTTGACTGGATCTTGATGAAATTTGATATTTAGAAGGAACTCATGTCTCAGAGCTCTTATTTCAAGTCTCGAACAGATCGGTTGACATTGGGGGGAGTTGGAGGGGCAAGCTGGAAATCTTGGAAAACAATTATAAATGTCGTAGATACGTGATTGACGTAACCGGACTGGATCCGCTCTCTTTGGGAGATTTAGGTTGTGGGGTTGAGCGTTTTGGCGAGTTTGGTGCTTCTGAACGTACTAGGACAATGAAAATTGGTAGGCGTATCAGGCAGCTGTACAAATTGACTTGCTAAAGTCATTTTCCCTGATTCGACCATCTGGGGGGCTGAAGGGAGGGGAAAAATTAGAAAAATTGAGGTATTTTTAACTTGGGTGATCGAATCTTAATGAATGTTTATATTTAGAAGGACCTCGTGACTCAAAGCTCTTACTTTAAATCCCGACCGGCATTAATCCTCTGATTTTCCTTTTATAGCAATCTATTGATTCTTAGAATTTTGCTAGAGCTCATACCTTATGAGCTCTTGGCTCTTTCGACTTCGTCACTAGTGCCATATGAGCTCTTAGCTCTTCTTTTTTAAATGCTAGAAAACCTTGCGCTCCTTCATGGAAATTCTCTTCCCCCATGACAAATTCCTCCTTGGGAAGTTCCCTTCCCCACATAACCCCCTCCCCTTAACACCTCCCCTAGTCGAAAAAATTCCCCTGAAAACGTCTGTACACTTCCCAATAACCTTATGTAAACACTGGTCAAAGCTTGTAACTTGCCGCCCGTCCCACGGGGACTGTGGGGGAGAAAGTCGTCCCCAAAGACATAGTTATTTGGTTTTCGACTATGCTGAATAAAATGGCTATCTCAGAATTTTGATTCTGTGACTTTGGGAAAAAAAATGAGCGTGGAAGCTGGCATAGGTGCTCTCCAAATTTTGGTCACTTAAAAAGGGCACTAGAACTTGTAATTTCCGTCAGAATGAGCCCTCTTGCGAGATTCTAGGATCACTGGGTCAATACGATAACCCCTGGAGAAAAAAAAACGCATCCGTGATCCGTCTTATGGCAAAAAATGCAAAATTTCACACTTTTGTAGATAGGAGCTTGAAACTTCTACTGTAGGGTTCTCTGATACGCTGGATCTGATGGTGTGATTTTTGCTAAGATTCTATCATTTTTAATGGGTGTTTCCCCTATTTTCTAAAATAAGGCAAATTTTCCCAGGCTAGTAACTTTTGATGGATAAAACAAAACTTGATGAAACTTATATATTTAAAATCAGTATTAAAATGCGATTCTTTTGATGTAACCATTGGCATCAAAATTCTATTTTTTAGAGTTTCGGTTACTATTGAGCCGGGTCGCTCCTTACTACTGTTCGTTACCACGAACTGTTTGATCAAGCTGGTGTACTGTAATGAAAAAGCTAAGAACCCTTGTTAATTGGAGAAAAAGCCAAAACATGTAATTTGAGTTATTAGAGGCAAAGCTGGTAAAAGCCTTTTTTCGGAATTGTATAAAAATGATGTTAATTCAAATTTTTGAGTTAAAATCAAGTTGGTGGACTGTGATGAAAAAGTTAAGAGCCATGGCGGATTGGAGAAAAAGTCAAAACAGGTAGTCTGAGTGAGAGGCATAGCTGGCATAAGCCTTTTTCAGAACTATATAGAAATTATGTAATTTTACTTGTCGATCAATAGTCTATCATCCATCCATCCTAGGGCAGAACTAAGGTAGTTAAATTTTTCTTTAATTTGTTTTTAAACTATATGTGCAACGTGCGAACCAAGACTAGAATATTGAAAGCTACAGTGATGTCTGTGATCACATATGGTTCTGAAGCACGGGCGTTCCGAAAAACGGAGGAATATTTGCTAGATTTTTCCAGAGAAATTGTGTGGATTGTTTTGAGTACCCGACTAACTGACCGTATGAGATGGCTAGTGCACGGTCTGCGGATGAAGGATGATAGATTACCGAAGATTGTCCTTTTTGGCACACCGTCTAGAGCTAAACGGAAAGCAGTTCGTCCTTGTTTGGGATGGAAGGAACTTGCAAGGAAAGATCTAAGAGAAATGAGAACTTCCTGAAAGGGTTTAAAGTGGGATGTTTTGAATAGATTGTGATGGAGGAGCGTGCGTAGCTGTGTTGGCCTCAAGCTACTCTGTGCTGCGGTGAGGTGATAGTAGTAGTAGTAGTAGTGGTAGTGGTAGCAGTAGTAACACGGTCATGTTACAGAAATGGATAGATGGAACCGTTAGTATGTATTCAACAATCTTCACGTTCACATTTTTTCTCATACCATTCAAATAATGACATATCTAATGTAATGATGTATTTATATAAAATTGATATATTGAAGATAATTATCTGTAATATCATCTATTGATTTAAGGATATATTCTTGGGAATAATTTATTTATATCATCCAGTGAGGTATACTCATAAAATCCTAATAATTTCTGAGAATACCCTAGATAATGAATAACATTCAACCTTCGAGCTTCCATTTACAAAACGTGGATTTTTTTCCGCGGAAGAAAGATAACGGATGTGTGTTTATTTGTATTTTTTTCCCCAAGAGTGATTGTATCGAATAGATGACTAGAAGGTCGGAAGAAAGCTCATTCAAATGCAAATCAAAAGTTCTACTGCTCCTTTTAAGTGACCGAAAAGATTGGGGAGGGGGGAACTAGCCCAATTCCCACGCCCATTTGTTCCCCAAAGACAATAGATCAAAATTTTGAGATAGCCATTTGATCCAACATAGTTCAAAGGTCCTCTAACTATGCCATTGTCCCTGGGGAAAGGGTTGTAAGTTGCGCAATTTGCCCATCGTGCATATATAGCATTTATAAAAACTGTATATAATTAATATAAACTAAACAAAAAACTATATATAAGGGAAGGTTTTCCACGGGGCGAATTTTACAGGTGAAATTTTACATGGTGAGGGGGGGGGGAGGAGAATGTTTTTTCCTGGCATGATTGAAAGATGCTAAATAAAAAACAAGTTTTTTTCAACTGAAAGCAAGGAGCAATATTATAACGTTTAGAAATTATTTCGTATATGAGGGGGGCTGCCCCTTTTCAATCCTCGCTCTAGACGCTAAAGTTTGACTGTTTTTCCCAATTCTTTAGGAAAGACTGTTGAAAGACAAGAGTCGTCGAGTTTAAGTGAGAACTTTATTTTTAAAGAGCTTTTTTTTGAAGAACTTGGCCCAAAGAGCCAGAGTTGAGAATGGGACATCCCCTCTCTTATAAGGAATAATTTCTGTTCGTTTTAAGTTTTAATGTCTCTCCTTACTGTCAGTTAAAAAAACTTGTTGTTTTTTTTGTTTACTTATGTATTTAACTACTCATAAAAAATCAAATAGGTATCTCAATACGCATTGTAAAAATGGCTACTGCTTCCTAAAAGATGTTACGGTAGCGGTCGTGAGATCCCATAAGCTGAATTTAAGACTTCTTGGTCTAATAGGCACTTGAAATGCTGTATAATAGAAATATGAAACAAAAATATAAAAATTTAAGACAGTTTCATTTAGCCATTGGGGCTACTTCCCCCTTGCCCCCCCCCCTTATGGGTGCTCATGGTAACGGTTCTGAAAAACCTTAATTTGAATTATAAGACAAAACGAAAAATGTAAAGAAGAAAAAAAAAACGATAATGATCAGAGCCAGTGAAAGGAAGAAGAATAAAATGCAAATATTTCGGTTAGGATCTCCGCTCAACCGCCCTCAGTCCAGAATTAGGAATAAAAAATATAAAGATACAGATAAAAGTCCGCAGGGCAATATAAAAGACAAGCAAACACAACTGTACGAGAATAAAAGGCCTTTTCTAAGCAACAATGAATTAGCATTTTCTTTATGTTAATGATTGCTTTTAAGGCTGGTATTTTTATGTTGTCGTGTTGATCTTTATCTCTCCTTTTTTTCGTATTTCTACACAAGGACGGATGAGTAGAGATCTAGTTCGAAATAGTTGCATCGTGTTCTTCTTCTTTTCACTGACTGTGATTAGCCTTGTTTTTTATGGCACTTGGTATCTACCAAGTACCATAAAAAATGGGACGGCTAAATCGGAAAAATTAGAAAAAATGAGGTATTTTTAACTTACGAACGGGTGATAGGATCTTAATGAAATTTGATATTGGGAAAGATATCGTGTCTCAGAGGTCTCATTTTAAATCCCGACCGGATCTGGTGACATTGGAGGGAGTTGGGGTGGGGGACCTAAAATCTTGGAAAACGCCTAGAGTGGAGGTATCTGGATGAAACTTGGTGGTAAAGGGATATGCTAACTCATCAACAGTGTCAGGTAAATCGAATGAGCCAGGGTGTAGTCTCCTGGACATGTTCAACAGTTATCTACTTCAGGCACTGAAGTAGATATTATACTTGGATATTATACAAATATTATACTTGGACTATATTGAAAGTCATTGTCAAAATTTGCCAAAAAAAGAAAAAAAACATTGTAAGATAGAAAAAAAAAGAGATTCTAAAAACATTTTATGATAATGTCACTTAATGGAATAGGAAATAAATATCTCTCTTCAAGATCTGATGGGGTTTTAACAAAGTCAAATCGTGAGTGTATGAACTGAATCGTAGAAATGTGTATATTTATCTACTTCTGTGGAAAAAATTATGTCAGTAAGTTTCAATTATTATTATTTAGTTGCTGTCAATTATCCCTTCATTACTGAAACCAGTTTTTGCGGAATTTTTAGTTATATTTTTTATAGCCGTTGCTGGAGGGATGCTTGTGTTGCCTCGCGGTGATCCTCCACCTCTTAGACCGGTAAATTACTTAAACCTAGAACGACCTCTTGAAAAACCAATGACAATGCCCCGACCAACGAGTCTTTCAAGGCAAGGCGACTTTCAAAGATCAACAAGTGTCGTTGATAATCCAAATTATCATTATCAGACTATTGGCCACAGTGGTGAATGTACTCGAAGTAATGTGGTTGTACTCAACACTAATCCTGGAGTTTTGAACACAGGGAGTCTTCAGCGGCCCAAGAATCCACCCCCTCCTACTCCTTTATTGTCTAATAGAATTAACGGAAAGGAGACTATACCTCCAGAACAACCTCGAAGAAGCATAGAAATTGATACCAGACCAAAGGTAAGCTTTATTTTGTAACCTTTTTCTTTCTGTTAACGATACAATAAGACGATAGATGGATATTCGTTGTCTTCGACTGGATGCTGGGAACCTCGTGTCTATGGTTGGAAGTAAAATCGGTTTGTAATTTTGCTGATGCATTTGCATAATATATTTTTTATTGGTTCAGTAAGTGTTTGGAATAAAGCTGAAGGAATGTATTTATTAATTCTATAAGCAAATAAGCTCGTATCTTTCAAAGTATGAAATTTCTGCGTCAGTAATCTGTGACCAGCTCTTTTTCCAGGCTACATAGGTACCCTTTTAACCGCAAGGAAGCCTGTCGAATCTAATCCTGTGTTCCGAAACGATGTCCTTTCATTGCGACGAAACACCAAGAACACGATAGGAGTCAGAGCTAGAATAGGATTGAGGCAGCGTGATTGACTTGTGCCTCACTCACATTGACACCTTGTGATTGAATGCATTTTCGGGATGAATCGTCACTGGTCATGAACAGTGGATTTCGCTGTGTGGCTCCTCTACTATCTACTCCTCTACTATCCCATGGAGGGTTTGCTGGCGATCTCAGTTCTGGTTGTCGATCAGATCTTTTGGTTTCCGTCAAAATTGGACTTTTGGTGCATTAATTATCGTCAGCGTCTTCCCATCCCTCTATTATTTTTTTTCCCCACTTCGTCGCGAACGTGGTTCGTGTTCTTCTAAGCCCTTTTTCTCATGTTGAAAGTTGAATTCGTTCATTTTAGCTCAAACTTTGACGGCAAAACGTGGCTATGTATTCTGCTATATTTTCATTCTTAACGTAAGCGCCACTTTTACTTTGGGCTAGATGTACACAACCCAACAGATTGAGTCTGACACGGCTCTCCTGACTCACTCGACAGTCATTCCACCCATAGTGACCATCCTTCGCCCTGTGTCTTGATGAGAACAAGTCAGTCCATATACTTATCGGTAATGTGTACCAGTAATTTAAGAACATACGATTGCGTTGAAAATCTTTTTAATCTGATAAACTTCTAAGTTACTATTTCATTTTCACCATGGAAAAGGCTGTATCCATGAGGAGTGGTAGGGGCTTTTGTGCCCCTCCCCGTGACATGTTTTTCTGACTCTTAAAAACGGAAAAAAAATGCATATGAACAAGTTTTGGTGTGTTTTTTTTTTAAGTTTTTTCCCCTGAACAAAAAACCTGGGTACGGCCCTGGCCTAGGATGACTTTTCCATTTAAAGAATTTGGTTGGGTAGTACCTTCTTTTTTCTTCAAAAAGTCTGCAGGAGGAATTTTCATAGATGCAAGCCATTTTCACAAGTTTGGCTGACAATATACAGATAAACAGATATTTTTTTCTGTTTGAATTATTTTTTTCTCTGAAATATGTTTCTCTGTTGTTTGTTTTAAGCATGGTAGCTATCAAATAAGTTATTAAATCGAGTAAAACTTGCCCATGTCTTATTTACTTTATGTGGTTGTAATAATTTTATATGTATTTTTTTTTTGTTTATGTTAAGAGTATTTGCCATACTTTAACGATTAGTAGCCTACAAATTTTATAGTATAATATAGTGTGATTCAATAGTATAATAGTAAAAAATAATGTTAGCTAGAAAAAAAAAAACTAGATGAAAATCTAGTGTTTTGTGTTAAATTTTCTTTGGGTCGGGGTTCGTTGGTTCATGTTTGGATTTGGGAACTTATGCACCGTAACGTTTACGGCTAACTGAGTACAAGCACACAGAGAGGAAAGATAAAGATCCTGTAAAGTGTTGGCCCCTAAGACCCCTCCCCCTCACTGGAAATTTACCTGATCTTCTTTATACTTATAAGTGGTTTCTATGTGAAATTGAAGCTAATAGTCTATTAACTTTCAAACTACTGCAACTTTGTTTCTTTAAATAACTCCTCCTTAGAGACAGAAACTTATTTACAATAACCTAAGTGCAATTCAACGATAGTTCTTTAACCGAAAAGGATAATTCATGTATATTTATTTTATTTAAAGGTTAAAAGATGTCGGGCCCTTTACGATTGTGAAGCTGACAATGATGATGAGCTTTCTTTTGAAGAAGGCAGCGTTATAATTATTACTTCTGAAACAACAGAAGATGAAAACTGGATGGAAGGTTATCTGGAATCTTCCCCGAATAAGAAAGGAGTGTTCCCTGCAAGTTTTGTCACATTATTGTCAAGATGATAGATATGTGCATTGCCAGTTATAACGGATATTTAAACCCTGTTTTCGTTTGTGACGATGGGTTGACTGACCATATGACTCTCCGAAATTTGGGTCGTTGAAAAATTCCGCTTAACGTCTTTTATAGAATTAAAGTTTATGATTGACTCCCCTTTGCCATCTTTGCTTAAGATCTAGATTGCGAAAATCCACTGTCATACTTATCACTTGTTGGACTTTGTAGCTTAATAATTGTTATTTGATTTAATCGTTGCTGGCTTCGTTAATGAACTGTAAGTAACATTATCTCTTGCTCCACTGGGTGCATATTGTTATCAATATTTCGCCGTGATATTAAGGTAATAGCAATCCCCCTCACCCCAATGTTCATCAAAAGACTCTCCCCGAGAAAATTTAACAAATTACTGTCTAAAAGAAAACTGTTATCGCAATATTCTTTACCTGAAAAATCCAGTGATACAACCCTCCCTAAAGCTAATATATGTATGTGTATTTGATTTAGATTTTGCTATAATGGTATAAAAATATCTAAAAATTCAATTTCTATAGGGTTAGTAATGAAGTTTACCTCTTTATTTCTGGGATTTAAATGAAAGCTGTATTTCTCAGAGGAGTTATTGCGCCATATATACTCGAATTTCAAATACAGCCAGATTTTTGACAATGAGTGCAAAATGGTCACGTTTTTGAAATGACTTTAGATTAATACTTCAAAAATTAGTTGAATAACTTTAAATATCCAAAGTCTGATTAATATACTTCAGTTAATAATTTTTTGTGTCATGTACAAATTCATGTTGTTGTTTCAAGAAACTCCAAATGGTGCTAGTAGATGCTAAGTAGTTAATGTTCATTTGAAAGGAAACATTTCGCACAAAATTTATTCTGTTTAGATTTTCTTCTTTCTTCTATCTCATGTTCAATATAGATTGTTCTGTGTTTAATATCGTTTAGTGAATAGTATACTATAATGTTTTGTGCGTATTGGTATCAAAATTCTCGTGTTTGGGTATTTTTTCCTTATTAAAAAAAAGTATATGTGTATGTAAAAAAAAAAAATAGTGCAGAGTATCTATAATTTTGTTTTCTTTCATTCTAGGATATAAATTTGGCATGCCGTAATTCAAAACATTAAAAAGCCCTTAAGTTGTACGACCATAAGATAATCTAATGTCACCTCTTTCATCACGAGCGGTTATTCTTTGCGCCTTGTAGTTGGGGGACGGCAGTTTCCTTTTTACCTTCCTTGACCCAGCTCTATTTAAATTATCCGTGCTGTCTTTGACAGATAGGACGAACAGACACATATTAATTCTTTTTAAGATAACACTTTTTTGAAAGACACCTAGATTTAGGCTTTTTTTATGTCAGATTAAGTAAGCTCCAAAAAAAGCCTAGGCAAAATCGTTTCCATCAATAAATATATCTAGGTCAAACTTTATTGGTACTGAAACGCAATACACTTTGAATACTTCCAACGATGAATACGTTGAAACGTATTACGTTGTGAAACGCAAAGCGTTTGAAAGTTGATAGATCCTATTGTAGAAAAGATTGGCTATAAAATTACCCAGACAATCCCTATATTTCAGTAGGCATCGCTCGTAAGAAATATGGTTCTATCTTTATTAGCTGTACAAAATCTAATGTCAGCACAATTTTTAAGTTTAAGTCAGGAAGAAGAAGGAATATTGTATATCCAAAAGAATATAACTTACGCTCGTCTTCTTTTCTGTTCTTTCACCTGTCTAACAGTCTTGGTGTTTTGCTTGTTCTTCATCCTTTTCTATGCACAATCATTTTAGCTCATTAATTCTAGCTTCTTTTTTTCCCTTTCTGCTTTCCTACCTCTCTCTGTCTCTTTGTTATATTTTCGATAATGCTTTAATTGTTTACCTTGAATAACGCTGATGTAATTTCAACAGTTATTACAGATCATAGCATTACTGAAACAGGGGAAGATGCATTTAAGTAGTGATTGTCTATGCTTTCTCTGTATTGTTGAAATAAATTTAAGTACTAGTCAGACCACTAAATAATTCATACACAGTAGGCATATATCATGATACAGTCGAAATTTTGTTTTAATCTGTGATAATATTATAATTATAAATTACTTGTTTCATTTAACCATTCCGCAACTTAATGCTAAGTTTTAACAGAAGACAAGTTTGTCACCTGCTGAACTCCATGTCACCCAATGAAAGTAAAACGCCTTCGCAATGACGAGTATTCGGTTGTTTTCTATTTCGAATCAGTCTTCGGACAGATTTCGTGGCTTTAGCTGGAAAAATTGTATTTAGTATAAATAGAAGAACTTGTTTATGCAAATATTAAAAATATACTATTGGTATTCCTGTTTTTAGATAGGTACCAAAAGGCGTAGGCTACTGTTCTAAGATGACTAGAAAATCTTGCCTCTAAATTAGACATATGATCCTGAATTAAAAAAGTGACGCTACCGCTTGGTGGTTTTTGCTTGACGAAATCTACTGTCTTCTGCTATAACTTAGCTTAATGCTTCTCTTCGCTTCTTTTCCATTTTACACTTCTATGGCTTTTATTTAAAGTTTACTCCGCATTTTTTATTTTGTCCTTTTGCGTGTCATTTCTTATTGAGTAGGGAAAGAGATCATGATAAGCTTGTTTTCCAATTATTGCAGTGCAGTTTTTGAATGCTAAATAATTTTGGGCATCATTGTTACAAGCTTTAGAATGTTGATTTTTTAGATGGAACTTTTCATAGTTCTCGCATTATTTACGTTTGGGAAAAGATGATACCAGAACTGCCCTTTAGTTTGTGTGTGTGCGTTTTTTTTTTTTTTTTTTTTTTTTTTTGAATAGGAAATAGTATTAGTGTAAATAGATAAACAAAATGAATAAGAAAAATTGAGTTTCTTTGATGTTGCTTCAATTGAGATTTTGACTCAAGTATAGCTATTGATTTGAGAATAGAGGTGTTTTATAAGCGTTTCAGTTCAAAATGTTACAAGTCCTTGGGACTTTTCAAAGGCCTGATCCCTTTTTCTAAAGTTAAATGAGGATTTTTTGAAACTTTAATATATGATTGAATCTTAGTAATGAATTGGAACAATTTGATATAATTTATGTACAGTATGGCCAACATAAAATTTTGCAACTCAGATCTTAATAATAAACATCTTGGAATAGGGCGTATCCAGAGTTTTTCAGGGGGAAGGGATGAAGTAAGTCCTTGGGACTTACTAAATTTCTGGTCCCTTTTTTTAAAGTTAGATGAGAATTTTTTGACACTTCAATATATGATTCAATCTCAATGGAACAACATTTGACATAATTTAAGTATAGAATGCACAGCATAAACTGTTGCAACTCAAATTTAAAAAATAAGCATCTCGGAATAGGGTGTTTCCAGAGTCTTTTCAGGGGGGGGGCATTCAAAAACTTTAAGAATGCACCAAAAAAATTTCATGCATTTTTGTTGTATTTTTACAAGTTGGTCAAACATGTTGGGAGGAGGAGTTCAGATTTCGTTAAATTTAAGGATAAAAGTGAAAGCACTAAACCTTTATGATAAGATTCGAGAGTGTCCAAAGAGTTTTTGAGCAAAGCCTTTCCAGATTGCAAATATTAGGCATTTTACATTTGGTGTCATTCGGGATTTTAAAGTTGATGGGAACACCTTCCAAAAATATATTCAGGGAAAGCATTTTGATATTTTCCCCAGTAGATTGATTCTAAATCGGTGACATCTTGGTGGATATTGAAGTTCCGGAGCAAACTCTGGTACCCCTCTAAAGGGGTTTTGTGTCCCTTGAAAGTCATACTATCACCCTCCCCCCTAAGGTCAACGAAATAGAAAGGATTTTCTCCTGTTCCAATGATTTGTTTTAAAAATATTGTCTTGTAGTAATTGTGCGTAGAGACTCCCATTTGGCGTAATACCCTGATTTATTTTTTAAACTTAACTATTTCCTTTACTGTGCTTGCAGTATAGCTCGTTTCTTCAGAATAATCGATAAAATGCTCCTGGTCACCTTATTGTTGCATTCTTTGTTAACTTTACATGTCTATTCCGTATGAAAATATGTAGCATGACTATGATTTTTATATAACTTTTTCTTTGTTTTGTCATATTTTCGTTTGCTTCTTCGCAAAGGTAATAAATGAAAATTAAGTAGAATAGGTCTAGCAAGAGTGATTTTCTTTACTTCTGTTATTGCTTTAGTAAAATTTACGCTTTAGCTTAAGATGCTAAATGCAGTTTTGAAAAACACTAATTTCTGTTTGCTTAATGGACACAATTTTCAAATTAAGCAATCAATTCTAACACCCACTACTTATTATTTTTGTAAACAGAAAATTACAGTTTTCCCCCGTGCTACTATATAGGCACCCAGTCACAAAATGGTAATACGTCAATCTTCTATCCTTTGGTAACTATTCTCATCTCTTTCTGATTTAGTAACAGTTAAAAGCTGCAAGAACTGCGAAATTGAAGATTTTGCATTTCTTCCGATAAAGTTCTGTATTTATTTAATTAGTGAAAGCAGAATTGGCTCTCTAAAAAATAAATAAAATTAGCAGTTGTTGCAAATCTGTTGCTTTAAAAAGATACGAGGATAAATCATCCATTCATTTGACATATTTGTAATCTTAGTATTGCATGTTTTTTTCAAGAGAGTGTTTTGTGTGTTTTTTTTTTTATTAGTAGCAGATAAATTAAGATTTACCTCTTGCTGGTAATAAGTCGGTGCTGTTGAAAATCTACAGGCAAAATTGAAGCATATTCCCAACTTTTAATATTCTGTTCTTTTTTTTGTGATAAGTAGTAATTTAAATTTAATCTCCAATGACGTCGCTAATTTATATGCTAAAAAATCTCTGAATATAATGTTCATACAACAAAACACAAGGTTTGTGGGAAAATGAATGTATACACAACGCATATAAACACGTGCATTTTTAATCAGTTCTTCTTTTTTTATCGTTCAATTATGTAATTGAACTATTTTTAAGTGACTACAGTTACATGTAACCGATATGCCTATCTGCTTAACCAGGGATCTGATCAATGTATAAAAGTAGTTTTATTATTTGCCCTTTTTTCTTCTGAGGTGTTTCTTCAAAGTTATTTCTTTTTTATTACAGAGCTTTACCCCTAATCCATATGTAAAGGGTTCATTTAGATCTAGTGGTGTTCATTAACCAAAATGTAGCATAGCAAGTATGTCTTGTTTATAGATGGTATTTTTGTCCATGACAATATTATATTTGAATATTTCAGAAAGATATTATTGATAACTAGTTGATTTTTTGATTAATATTATATATTGCGATTGGATATTAAACAGATTTATGTTCATGAGGCTCAGTCTCGATTGAGTAGTGTTATATTTGTTTTTGAATAAGGTTCCTCGCTGGTATGTAGTAGTAGTCGGTAATATGCTACTCATTGCAAATATTTGTTTCGTGTCTTGCCTTGTCAGTTTCTTTTATTCTCTCTTCAAGGAAGGTTCGTGTCCTAGCCTACATCCATAGTTATTAAAATTCTGCAAAAATCATCAGCGTCATCTAGCGTTTGGTTTTTTTTGGCATTTTTCCAAGCTTCTTAAATGTGTTTTTCTCAGAAACCGAGGTTAGTTATCTTGTCATTGACACCTATCACGCTAATTTTGTCAAGAAAGCCAGACAATGGCATTTTTTCAGTGAATTAAGAACGCAAAATTGGTTTGATTGTTGTAAATGGTAAATCACTAATCTCAGTTTCTGAGAAAAACACATTTAAGAAGATTGAAAAAATGCCGAAAACGCCAAACGCTAGATGACGCTGGTGTTTTTCGTCGACACTGGCACCAGTTTCCACTCTTATAAGCTACCCATGCTTTCTGGACTAGCCTATAATGGTTTCTTAGGAAAAAATAAATGAAGCCGTTTTGATAGGGAAATAAGCGCAACCAAGAAACCTTAATACACCTGTATGAAAATTTAAATTCCGGCAGATACGATGAGAACCAAGCTTTAAAAGAAATATAGTCTTAACTTTGATGACTATATCGATTGAATTTCTGTGGCACAGGTAGTCCAGGTTAAAAGGTTAGTAAATCGGCAATTTTCTGCCTGCACTTAAGTGGTAATTTTAAATGGTGAATGGGCCTCTCAGAAGCCAACCTACCCCAGTCAGGATTTTACCCGCTCTGCTTCTTTATACCGACAAAGCATACTTTATTGACTCCTCAACTTTGTGCATTCATAAGAGTTTACTCTAAAATTAGGGTTTGATTCTTGAAAACGGGAAGTTTTTAGATTTTTTCTTTCATATAAGAGCATAAAAAGATATACAGAATTCGGTTCAATTTAATACAGTTACAATGCAACTCGAATTAAGACAGAATTCTCTTATAGAAATGTTCAGCTGAATTAATTTAAAGTCTGTTTTGCTAAATCACCTACACCTTCATTGGTAACACAGGGAACATTTAAATCTAGGCCGAAGAGTGATGTAATTATGGGAAATGTCCTGAAGGCTTCCATAAAATTCGCAAGTGCATTATTTGTCACAGGTGCTATAGGTATAATTTATTGTCTGTGATTTCAATGACGTTTCCATTATTCAGAAGTATAGTTAGCGAAACAATTTATTTATTCACTGGTTAAATTCTGTAAAATATACAAAAGGAACTGAAATAACCACTAATTGTGTTGTTAGATTTATTTCTGTTCTTTTCATCGAGAGGGCAACACACACTGGACTGAAGAACGATCGAAGTATGGCCAGGTGTAGCTTCAAAATCGGATGCCAAAATGTTCTTCATAAAAGCTTCGAGTGAACGCATCACAGTCGGTAATTCTGAGCCTTAAAAAAAAAAGAAGAATGAACATTCTTTGTTGCTTTAAAGGCAGGATCAGAAGCACAAAGTTTTCCCTCAAGGTTGAAACGAAGTCTGATCAGGTGTAAAGAGAGGGTCTTTACATCAATTGCTCTAATGTTTTGATTCTTCTATGTATTCATCCCTTTGATATTGTACTTTGTACAATTGTTATTATTATAGCAAAATAACAGCAGTTAAAAGAGTTTTTTTTAAAGTTTTTTTTTCTTTTAAAAATTTTCACATCCTAAAAAGCGGTGACATATTTGTTTTGGTATATATGTATGGTCTTGTAACCAAATAAAACTCTTTGTCTTAGATGAGAGGCTAGGCATGACAACCAAGCCTCGGCAAGAAAAGCCCTACTTTGCTAGACAGTTCATTTCTGAGAAATTGAGAAAGTAAAGTAGTAACAAAAAGTAATAAATAAGTAAATAAAAAAAATGTCGCGTTCCATCTAAATCCGTATATGCTGCAATTTTTCGGTCTGCTATAATTCGCTAATCATTTCTAATAGTCTGATCCAAAGACATACGTGGGAATTTGTTTCGAAGGGGGGGGGGATATCCTTCAAAACAGCAGATATAAGGCGCATTAAATCAAGTAACGCCTATAAAAAGCACACATATCAAAAAATTAAGACTCATCCTGCTATATACACGAATTGCTACATGCGAGTGGAGGTAAAAGCAAACTTTTCCAGAACCTTATCCACTGATAGAGAAACATCTCGAAGGATGGTTAAAAGTGCCAGCTTATTTAGTCGGTCATCATCCATTCGACTTCGAAGATAGGTTTTTAACCTTTTCATCGATAATCTTTCAACAAACTGCTGTAGAAGTAGGAATGACAAGGAAAATGAGGACTCACATATGAACATTGAAAAATATGCCTCGTTCATACTCCAGCCTCTAAACAGCTGTGTTTGGAAAAATAATGGGAGCTAATTTCAGCCACTTAGCCCGCCGTAGTTCAAACTCAGCCTTCACAACGGACTCTGATCTTGTTAGATTTGAGGTATATAACTTGATCAATCCTTTCATTTCGCTAATAGGCTCTTTTATGACAAAAGATGGCATAATTCCATCGTGACCTTTTAAAACAGCTTGGTACTTTGTGAATCGAGATTCCAGTGATCGCAAGTGTTGGTTCACGAAGGGGATAAAAAGAGAAACTTGATAGTGAAATTTTTGTGCTTTTCTCCCAGGATATAGGACGATGAAGACATTTCTCTTTCATTGAATGGCAACGATGATTTATAATTTTTGACATATGCAGGTGACTTCTGAACAACTTACCGAACCTCTCTTCCGCCTTATTTCGTATATCTTGAATCATTTCTGTCACACTTTCCACCCAATGAATTCACATAGCCATATCGATGTTTTCTGACTGCAGTAGCTTATACAAATTCTATCTTTACCCTAGAAAAAAGTATGTCATAATGCGAATTACCATACAATCTATACCCAGGGTCCCATTTGTCTCTATATCGTCCAGGTCCTTAAAGATCGTTAAACTAATTGCTTTGATATGTGTATCGCATCGTGTTTTTCGACCCATCGAGTTTCGCACAATCCTTTCAGATTGACTTCAGTGGAAGTTTTTAAGACAGCGATTCAGCTCAGCACTAAAGTGAAAGACACTTGATGTTTCACGAATAACGTTCATACTGTGATTGATATCACGGATCATGCTCGAGTCCGTCAAAACATTTATGACTGGTATCAGGGATCATGCTCAAGTCTGTCAAACAGTCCGTCCGTCAGGCATTTACCAGGAGCCTGGGCTCCTGATAAATGTCCATTCATGTTTGCTGCCCCATTATAACCTTGTCCCCTGCCGAGTTTCTGATCGAGACCAGGTTTCTCTATTTGGATGAATTGACGGAAGCTTTCACCTCACAAGTTTTCAACATAAAAAAAACTTGACAAACCCTTCCCTGATCTGAAAAGATTTGCTGTAAAAGGTAGAGCCCTAAATCCATCGGTCCTGCCCTGATATGACGGTTGTCTCGTCCGCCGGAAGTGTGAAAAACGAGCCGATTTCACTTGACCAATATTCCTTGAAGTAGTGTATTGTGCGCAAATATCAGTAACTTCATACTGAATTCTGGGGCTGCTGTACTTGGCATTGTTCGACTTTAATAAGATACGTTTTTCATTATTAGGCCGTCTTTCATCATATAGCGTAACAAGGTCCTAAAATTTCTCTCATTTTTGACTGGCTCAACAAAGATCAATTTTCCCGAAACTTATTCTCGACGCAGTACAAGTCCTTGCCGTTCACACAGCAGTATCGCTTCTTGTGATGAGACGGAGCTGTTTTCAAATTTGCTTTTTCTATTTCTTTTCTGAGTATTCAAGACTTCAAATATAGAGGACTTTTGCCTGCTCACTGTTGCCACATAACTTCTCCCCCATCCCAAACAATAGCATCTTCATGGTAGGAGTTTGACTGATGTTTAGAAAAGTTTTTCATGGCATTTTCCAAATCATGAGAGGCTCCTTTACAAGCTGTTCTTTGTTTGGTGAGCCCTTTTGGCTTGATAACAATGAGAAAGGATATCATAAATGAATTACACTTCCTAATAATAATGTAATATACTCCCTCTGTAGTAAATGTCGTGCCAGTTTTCTTTTAGGCGGCGCACTACCGATCAACGCTGATTTTTCTTAACTTCAAAACACCCTGATTGACGTATCGTTCAAATCAAAAGAAAATGACGAACCCATTAGAGTCCTTTAGAAGTCTGAGGGTATCTACTGCCCAATCATAGGCAAAAATTAAAAGAAAACGTGACACAAGTAACCACACTCAAGAGTCTGTTGGATGAAGAGCCTTTATTTCAGACTTTTTGTTATTTCGTTTTTCAATAAAAGGTAGCAGCCACTTCCCTCCGTGTCTGTGTGTTCATGATACAGTCGTCGCACTCAATGACACCTATTTTTGTTTGCCAGTGTGTGACGCGCAATAAACCTTACATATATTTTTTATTTTCCAGACGAACTTTTGAGCTGAAACTTTAAAGTTTTAAAACTTTCTGAAAATTGAGAATTAAAATACTCGCTATTGGTGGAAAAAGGTTCTACATACATCTGCGTCAATTTCTAGAAGTTCTTTTAAGTCTTTTAGATCCGGTATTACTCATTTTTTTTTTTCAGACAGAATTTAAGATTCGTGCCAAGAGTGAAGAGAAAAATCGTACATTGATGCGTCTTCTACTTTGTCCTAGTCCTAGACTGATGAGTTTCCTATTGACCCATGTCAAGACAAAGCATAACAGGGCGATGAAAAGTGTTTTAATGCAACATGGACACGGCGCGATGTCGAAAACTTTTTTTACTGGAAGGAATAGGGATGTATAATATTCAAGAAATTTATTTATTTTACAACAAAAAATTTACTTATTTCTAGCTGGACTAGATCCTGCACCCAAAGGCGGATCTAGAATAAAATCTTGGACGGATTGTCAATATGACAAGATCGCCAATAATTGACTAAATTGACAAAAGAGTAAAAACTGAAAATCAAAAACCAATGAGGGTGCCAGAAAATTTTGGGGGGACACAGTACCCCGGCCTCCCTGGATCTGTCCCTGCCTGCACCCAGATTGTAATTGTAATTGACGATCTGCAGCTGGTTGATTCTCATTTGAGCAACTGAGGTTCATTTAGCATTGACATCCAGACTCATCGTTGAGAAGACACACTGGACAATTGCGCTAGTAGCTGGCAGCCCAAGAACCATTCATGCAAGGGCTTCCGCCACTTGGGTACACTCTCTTTGCTCCTTCCAGAACGCATCGTATGGGTATTCACTTTGCGACGGCTCTGACTAATTTCACCTTGATGCTTCAATTTTGCTAAAGTTAGTTACAAGTCAACTTGTTTTCTAACAGCTTTGTCTGTTTCAGTAAGGCCCACAAGCTCTTCAGATGAAGAGTAGAATTCCGCCAATATTCAATCAAGACTTTAGTTGTGATGTTATTTATAATTTTCAAATTCTTGTAGAATTTGTGTTATTTCTAGGCTGTCAAAAAAGCCAATAAAAATTGATTTTGAAGTAACAACAACAAATACTAGATTTTTAATCAATATGAAAGTGAAAGCTTTTTCACTCTCCACTGACTTCGGCCTCAAAAGTAGGGAAGAGAGAGGCCCACAGGCCCTTTCTTTGGGGCAGATCCGATTCATCTATGATTGTGAGCAATTTCCTTTTTTCCTCATAAGTACCTTCCCTCCCCGGTCCCCGCAGCTAATACCTCCCTCCATCGGCTATTGTTAATTTTAGGCCGAGCTAGAGCGAATTCCCACCTCCCGACAATTCCCGCTAGGATATTCTCCCCGAACAAAAGTAAAGCCAAAGAAAAATTGAGACAAATAAAACGAATGAAGGAAAGTTTATAATTGTACATAAGCTATTAATACGGAAGAGTGGTAGGTCAGTGTGTAGGTGGGGAGCGAATGCCAGATGCCTAAAATAGGGCATTTAAATGCCAAAATTGTCTAATGTGCCTTCTCCACGCTCCTTCAGGTAAGTTTAAGAAGCAGTATGAGATGGGGGAGGGGGTAGGAATTAATTTCTCGTCTCCTTTCACATAAAAAATGCCTGAACAAGGGTGCTGCAGGGTGATACCGCTGTTCTTGATGGAGGAAAATGTTTCTAACATTTATTTTAAAGTTTCATTTAACTAAATTAATTTGGTTTAAATTTATGATATTATATGCGATGATGTGTAAGAGCGCATCGACTGTTATGAAGGAGGGATAGTACCATTCAATTAGGGAGGCCTAGTCTTGATTGAAAAAAAGGGTGTTTCCATGAATTACACATAAAATAACTTTTAATTGGAATTTTCACTATGAACTCTAATTTTTTGCTACGAAATTATAGAAAATAAGAAGAACATGCATTTCTATGATTTAGGCTTTGTTTTCATGTTTTCATTTTGTTTTCATGGTCAAAAAGATCATCAATATTTTTCTTTGGGAAGGGGGAGGAGGTATGTACCCGGAAATCCACCACACAATCTTTCTTGGCCAAGGGAATTAATGTACAAAAACTACTGAAAGGATTAGTCCCTCCTCTAACGAAGGGGGCTCAAAAAAGTGTCAAATTTTTCTTGATTGGCCTGAAAATTATTTAAAGCTTTGGGCTAAGGGCACTCCAATGTGGAAAGAAAATGAAAAGAAATATTGCTTACCCTCAAAATGTTGCCAAAAAAGTTCAAAAACTCCCCCCCCCCACTTCAAACTAAGGATTAATTTTATAAACTTAGGAGGGGGTTTATTAGACTGAAGATTGAAAGTTTTCGCTTACTTTTTAAAGACTGAAAGCTACTGGAGGGCTTTCAGCCTCCTTCTTGGCTTCTTTTCTGCTATCCGGCCCTCGTCTTATCCAATTGACATCGAACTAAATTTGAGATATCTGTCTTATTTAAAAACTTTGAACTGTCAAATGAATTTGCCAACGGGGTTTATGTCGACCCCACAGCCCTACTATTAAACTTCATCTTACCCTGCTGTGATAACTCAGCCCCCAGAAACACGGAAAAAGAATAAAATAAAAAGAGGCAAATAAATACTTAAGGACATTCTACATCACATATTCCACCTATATTTGGATGTTTTAAATTTCCTTCCTTTCTTCCGTATATTTATTAGCAATACTTTCTACGTGACTGCTCAGTTTTGCATGTGGAGTGAATTTCCCATGGGGGAGGGAATTAGGGGATAATTCCATAAGGGAGAATTATCCAGGGGGAATGAACCTACCACCGAATGAGAGGAACTTTGACAAACAGAACAAATAAGAGTAGAGACTCCACTGGGGTTTGAACCCGGCTACTGTCTGATACGAGTCAAGCACTTAGCTTAGTCACGAGGTACTGAGGAATGACGGCTTAGATGTGTTTACCGCTAAAAAACTTTAATATCCTATTAGAAATATTAATACAGCCGACTTTTCATTGCATCCGGCACCATTTGCCAGATGCATCTGGCATCATTGCATTACGCCTAATTGTCCAATTGAGTTCATACTCATACCGTGGAGTTCTTTTAACAAGGCCTTTCTAAAGAGCGTTTAACCAAACTCGCAATCCCCCTCCATTACAGATATGGTGGCAAAAGCGCCTTTTCCTATGCAATATGGCGCTTTTATCTGGCGCTATAAGTCCTATTTTATATAGCAACTCGATGTAAACATTAGCTTTCGAATGTGCCCTTAGCCATCTCTCCACAATGCTCCAGTAACTCACCAGCCATGGTAAAAAAAGAAAAAAAGAAAGAAAATTGATACAGTATAAGCTGGAATAGGTTTTTCATTACTTTTCGTGATGTGGGGCTGTAAACCGTAAGTTAAAAGTTTCGAACCAGAGCGATGTCTTTTCCTCTTTTCCTCCTCAAGAAAGAAATTTTCATTTTCTTTTTCTTTTTATTCCTTAATGCTGAATTAGCTGAGCTTCAGCTGTCAGATTAAACAGCAACTCGCTTCTGAACTTCTAGTCCACGTCGGTTCGTCTTTCATTGGTGCAACGTCGCCGATATATTGATGTAGCCTCAGGGTCCACTCTCTAGACTCATAGATTTATGGAAAAATTATTTGCTTTCTCTCACTTTTCCTCACCTTTTTCCGTATAGTTCTATAGTTCTTCCAAGTTGAAAATCTTCAGGGTCATAGTGATCAAAGTCTTCTTCATCCATAAGTGAGGCACAATTAGAATAGGAAGAAGCTAGAAAAATTTAAATAATATACTTCAGCAAAATGAATTATTAGTAAAGTTTGTAATTTGATTAAAACTGGCAAATAATGTTTATGCTAAACAATGACTCAGATCAATGATTTATAAAGAATTACAAATTATCAAAAGTTTATGATGACAATCTGTAAGTAAAGAGCGAACTATACAAAGAGTAACTGAAACTCAAAAAATGAATTTTTGATAAAAATGTATTTATAAGTGTATATGTGCCTTATATCTTGGTGATAGATTAAGCCACTGGCCAATTTATTACTTAAAATGAGTCTTAAATTGTATCTAGGCACAATACTTAAGAATTCTAATTTTTGGTTAATTGTAATGTGCTTTTTAGACCCCGATGAAGCTGTCGAAGAATGCTTTGCACACCGTTTAAATTATGGAATCTCCTGTGACCTAATGGATCTCTTCTAAGAAATATTGCGAGATACAGATGATGATGTTAATGAAAATGCTGCTTTACTGGGACAACAGCCTCGCTTAGAAGATAAGCGACAATGATAATCGATATGAAGCCTATCGCTTAGCCGTGCCAAGGACTGTGGCGAAGCCGCTAGTCTCTCGGTAATATATATTAATATATATATATATATATATATATATATATATATATATATATATATATATATATATATATATATATATATATATATATATATATATATATATATATATATATATATATATATATATATATATATATATATATATATATATATATATATATATATATATATATATATATATATATATATTTTTTTGTGCTGTTGCATTGGTGATTTCTCTTTTCAGAATATATATATATATATATATATATATATATATATATATATATATATATATATATATATATATATATATATATATATATATATATATATATATATATATATATATATATATATATATAATTATATATATATATATATATATATATATATACATATATATATATATATATATATATATATATATATATATATATATATATATATATATATATATATATATATATATATATATATATATATATATATGAAGCTGTCGAAGAATGCTTTGCACACCGTTTAAATTATGGAGTCTCTTGTAACCTAATGGATCTCTTCTAAGAAATATTGCGAGATACAGATGATGATGTTAATGAAAATGCTGCTTTACTGGGACAACAGCCTCGCTTAGAAGATAAGCGACAATGATAATCGATATGAAGCCTATCGCTTAGCCGTGCCAAGGACTGTAGCGAAGCCGCTAGTCTCTCGGTAATATATATTAATATATATTAATATATATATATATATATATATATATATATATATATATATATATATATATATATATATATATATATATATGGTAGCCACAACACTGTGCTGGGTAGAGAATTTAGAGTGGCGAAACCCTATATAGGCCAGTGTATTCTCCTGATGAGCCCTTATGTTGGGTGTTGCCTCTGAATTATTTGTCTATATTATTTTTTCTATTGTTTGGTAAATGACGACTTATACTTATTGACGACATGACTGCCTGTCCATGGATTATTCTTTATGGTTGATTGTGTGTGGCTATGCTGTTTGACCTATGTGATTGTATGGATGAGTAGGGTTAAGGCCTCATTCAAGTGCTTGTCTATATTAATCACTAATTTAGGAAAACAGTCTTCCTTTTCTCCTTCTGTCTCTCTCTCTTTTTTTTTTTTCTTTTTTTTTAGTGTGTTTGTGCTGTTGCATTGGTGATTTCTCTTTTCATTATATATATATATATATATATATATATATATATATATATATATATATATATATATATATACATATATATATATATATATATATATATATATATATATATATATATATATATATATATATATATATATATATATATATATATATATATATATATATATATATATATATAAATAGTATTAGCGTAAAATATTTATAAAATTTCCGAAGAAAATTAGTAGAAGGCAATTTCCAAAAAAAGGAAGACTTTCTTGAAAATAACATCAGCTCATTCAACATGCGCAATAACTATATACTGGAAGGTTCAAGTTTCCGTTTGCGATTAATTATATTTCTTTTATAACTAAAAGTAAACAGCAACATTAAAACTCAAACGAACGGAAGTTATTCCATATACGCGAAGGGTGGGCTATCCCATCCTCATCTCTTAGTCTTTGCGCTAAAACCTTAAAGTTCTTTTTAAAAAATTCTCATTCAACTTCAAGCATCCTTATTTGAGCAGTCTTTCTTAAAGAATTGGAACAAAAAGTCTATTTTTAGCGTAAAAATTGAGGAATAAGGTAGGGGCAATGAATCCCTACATCCTTGGTCTTACTTCTGGTCAAGAATACGAAATTCCACATTCCTGTAAATAGGAACTTGAAACATCTATAGTAAAGCTCTCTGACATGCTGAATCTGATGGTATGATTTTCATTACCATCATTTGATGCCCCCTCCTCTTTTTTAGAAATCATGCAGATTTTCTAAAGTTAGTAGTTTTTGATGCGTAAAATTAAACTTAATGAATTTTGTATATTTGGAGTGAGAATCAAAATAATCTTGATGAACTGAATTGTTACTAAAATTCATTTATTTAGAGATTTTGTTTCCATTGGGCCAGATAGTTTCTAATTTAAGTTCTTTGCTAAGAGCTGGTTGAAAATACAAAATTTTTATTCTTTCCTGAGACGGCTAGTAACGGATGAGTGTTCATTTGTTTTTCTTTCAGCAGCCTTTTTTCACCAGCGGTTATTATTTAACCTTCGACTCTGTAATACGAAAAGAGGAAAATTCATTTAAAAGAAAATTCAAAGATCTAGTCAAAGGCTTTTATAAATTACGAAAGAGGTTGTATAGTTGACTTAATAAATGACAAAAGAGGTTGTTTCGTGGCCATTATAAATCACGAAAGAGGTTGCCTAGTAGCCTTTATAAAACAGGAAAAAGGTTATCTAGTGGGTAGTGGCCTTTATAAATCACGAAAGATGTTGTCTAGTGGCCTTTATAAATCACAAAAGAGGTTGTCTAGTGGCCTTTGTATATAACGAAAGAGGTTGTTCGAAAGCAAAGTGCCTATTTTTGCCACTGTGTGTATTAAAACAATATTTTGCACGATAATGCCTTAGTTCTATTGAACTAAAGTTCTGAGCCATCCAACCGGCTTAGAATTATGGAAGCTGTTTAACCATCTTCCGAGCATATTATAATAACACCATGTGGTGACGCATAGCTCCCTAAACATATGTGCAACCTCTGGAAAACCAACAGTTGTTACCGAGCGTATATGCATTATTTGAAACGTTTTTACCATAGAACATATTTGCACATGGTCTTCAGAGAAGGGTAAATGAGTAGGACTGTTTTGTCAGGAAAGAACACTTGAAAAAGTTTGAAAACACTTGAAGAGTTTGGCTCTATGCCAAAGTATTTCAACTTTAGTAGATATTCTTATCCGTAGCCAATCCAGAAGAACTGACGGGCCTCCCCGTGGATCAATATTTATCTAATTCTATAACGATTTAGACATCGAAATTGAAAAAAGTTTTTTCTGTATGTAGGACCCCCCCCCCCCCACCTAAAAAAAATAATGCATTAATCCTAAACAATTTTCATTTTCAAAGAACTGTTTTACAAAGTTTATGCTGTAGCATTAAGAATTTGGGTTTGAGGGCTGGGGATTAGGGAATAACCAGTCATGAATATGATGTAAAAACGTACAGGAATTAAGCATAAAAGATATTCAATAAAAGCCAAGACCAATGTTGAAACTCTTTCAGTTTATTTTATTCACTGTCATAGTTAAGTTTCATCCTTGTTCGTATATTGTTTACAGTTTTTTGTTTTATTAATTTCACTTATTAAAACTCTAAACCAAGCAAAATATTTGAGTAAAAAAATAACTTCTGACCTATCAACATAACTTATCAACAGAGAAAAAGCAACTAAATTATAGAAAAATAATTGATGCAAAAATCAACAAGTAATCAATTAAGTCGTTAAAAAAAGAAAATGATGTGCTTTTTCCAAAATTTTAAGCATTACATAAATAAGCGTCGTAGTTTACTGATGATTCAAATTACTAACTGTCTTAAAACTGCCTCTAATACCTTTTTTTACTCGCTGCCGTTTTATGATGATTTGCTCAGATAGCAGCTGATTAGGGCCGAAAGGGTTCCTTTCAGATTTTGCTGATGGACTGTAGCTGCTTTCTTTTTTCTCTTTTCGAACTTCAATTGTATCATCTGCAAGAAAATAGCTCAAAACACATGGTTCACGCGCCTCCTCTGAATTAAAACATCCTTCGTAAGTTCTATCCCAGATGCACGAAAACCTAAAACATATAAACTGTATGCCTTATTTTTTTTGGAGGGACGTCGTCGAGTATACGTATATTATATATATATATATATATATATATATATATATATATATATATATATATATATATATATATATATATATATATATATATACCTGGACACAGGGATTGTTCGAATAGAAATTACAGACCGGGACACAAATGACGAATGGGACACCGGGACACAGGGAATATAAATGACGACCGGGACACTCAAAGTGAAATTACAAACTGGGACACCTGGACACAAATAACGAGCGGGACACAGGGTCACATCATTAGAATAATGAGGTATAGATCTGAATACGAATTGTTTTTCCCATGGACAATTATATGTTGCATGCTCAAGAGTCAGTAAACTTGACAATCTATTTATATGCACAGACAATGGGACAGCGAAGAAAATTGTATATTCGCATGTTTTACCTAGTTAAAAACAGATATATATATATATATATATATATATATATATATATATATATATATATATATATATATATATATATATATATATATAGATATATATATATATATATATATATATATATATATATATATATATACATATATATATATATATATATATATATATATATATATATATATATATATATATATATATATATATATATATATATATTTACATTTGCTGTTTTTTTTTTCATAGGCATGTATTTTGGGGGTGATACCTGACGCGGGGATGCCATGGATATTCTGTGGTAGCCACAACACTGTGCTGGGTAGAGAATTTAGAGTGGCGAAACCCTATATAGGCCAGTGTATTCTCCTGATGAGCCCTTATGTTGGGTGTTGCCTCTGAATTATTTGTCTATATTATTTTTTCTATTGTTTGGTAAATGACGACTTATACTTGTTGACGACATGACTGCCTGTCCATGGATTATTCTTTATGGTTGATTGTGTGTGGCTATGCTGTTTGACCTATGTGATTGTATGGATGAGTAGGGTTAAGGCCTCATTCAAGTGCTGGTCTATATTAATCACTAATTTAGGAAAACAGTCTTCTTTTTCTCCTTCTGTCTCTCTTTTTTTTTTTTTTTTTTTTTTTTTTTTTTTTTTTTTTTTTTTTTTTTTTTTTTTTTTTTTTTGTGCTGTTGCATTGGTGACGAATGACGACCGGGACACCGGGACACAGGGAATATAAATGACGACCGGGACACTCAAAGAGAAATTACAAACTGGGACACCGGGACACAAATGACGACCGGGACACAGGGAATATAAATGACGACCGGGACACAGGGACACATCATTAGAATAATGAGGTATAGATCTGAATACGGATTGTTTTTCCCATGGACAATTATATGTGGCATGTTCAAGAGTCAGTAAACCTGACAATCTATTTATATGCACAGACAATGGGACAGCGAAGAATGTTGTATATTCCCATGTTTTACGTAGTTAAAAACATATATTTATATCTATCTCTATTCACAGGTGGGACACTGGGACACAACTACAATGGCGCGTAACTAATATGGCGCGTAACGACTTACGCGCGCGGGGGGGCTTGGGGGGGCGCGAAGCGCCCCACCTACTAGGTGTTGGGGTGGCGCGAAGCGCCACCCCAACAGCTAGTATATATATATATATATATATATATATATATATATATATATATATATATATATATATATATATATATATATATATGTCGATTTCAATCGAAAATGAAGGTAATTGCCAGTTATTCTGGGTTCAGTTAACGGTAATTTTGACAATAATTAATGCTGCAATTTCATTTTACAGGAAATTGCAGTCACAGTCTTCAAAATTTTAATCCTACCAGGAATGTGTAAGAAGAGCTAAAGCGAAAGCAGGAAATAGGATATTTTAATATTTTTGAAAGTGTAATTTGACTAGACGGGGACGGACGTCCTTATGTTCCCAATGACGCCATCTTCATACCTTGTTTAAGGATGAACTGCCTGTAAGACGTCAAGTTCTCTGCTTCTTTCCAAAGCATGTGCAACTATTTCCAAAGTTATCATACTATCTCTTGCTTGGCTTCCAGCAGTGGACCTACCGGGGTTATTTTTTTTTTTCAACTGCTCAAGATAAAAGTGCCTTAGCTCGAAGTCATGTCTGAAAATCGTATTTGTAGTTTATAATGTTTTGTGTCAATTTTGAGGATGTATTTTCGACATTTCTGATGGACTGATATTTGTATCCCTTCTACTTAAATGCAACAACGTCGATCGATTGGTCCGTTACGTTTCCTTTCACGTCAATAGGTTGTTTCAGAAGCCAAGAAGTTTCTCCGAAATCCGCTGCATCTCTTGAACACATAAGTTGAAATTGGAGATCTTGGTGTCAGTTCTTTCACTGTTTATGGACATCCAAAAAACTTTTTCGTACAAACAACTGGCCGTTGTTAGCCTTAGAAAACTTAAATGAATCAAAAGTTTTTCTCATAATATGCCAAACTTTTAACTACATAAAATAGCATTACACCTTCTTTAATCAGCGTCGATGGATCGTACGTGGTCGATTAAAAACTTCAAATTTTAAGCTATATGAAAACAGTAAAAGCCACCAGCGATTAAGGCCAACTATTTTGTTTTCAGTAAATCAAGTTTTGAGATAAAGAAAGGCTTATCATAGGCAGCGCAATAGCGTAATATCATGCTGGCACAGTATCATATAAGCCTAGCCATATCATGTTGGCACAATGTATTATTTATTTATTTTTATTTTGTGTTTTTGTTTTAGGACCAGGGCACTTTGTATAGAGGGAAATTGTCGTAGATGCTTCAAGAAGGGCACATTCAACTAGAAATTAAGAGGTTTACTGCCCATTTTAAATAGTCAATAGTGATTGGAGGGCAAATAGCTCTCCTACGCCCATTATTTCCCCAAACACATCCAATCAAAATTTTAAGATGGCTATTTTCTTCAGCGTAGTTGAAAGGTCTAGAAATGGTGTCTTCAAGGATGACCCCCTTCCCTCACAGCCCTCAAGGTGAGGGTTGTAAGTTATGTCCTGAAGGCAAATAAGGTTTTTATGGAATGGCTGGCCATATCAGCTTCAGATAGGGCCCATTTGATTTGAAATTAGAAGTTATAGTCCCTTTTAAGAGTCATAAGTGATTTGTGAGTAATTAGCCCTCCCCCTCCTTAGGCCCATCATTTCCCCAAAGTCATATAATCAAGATTTAAAATAGCAATTTTGTTCAGAGTAGTTAAAGAATCGGTAAGTTATGTCTTTGAGGATGACAACCCTCCCCTTCACAGCCCTCAGGGCAAAGGTTTGTAAGTTATGCCTTGGGGGCATATAAGATTGTTATAGCAAGTGAGGTCGTATATACTTCGGAGGGGGCTTTTAGGATTGACAATAAAAACCAACGAAGTTCTAGTTTCCTTTTTAAGATTCAAAATGATCAGAAGGTAGCTACCCCCCCCCCATACGTCATGTTTTCCCGAAATGCATCTAATAGAAATTTTAAGATAACATTTTTTATTCAAATTAGTCCAAAGATATATAACAAGGCTTTTGGACTTGATCCGAACCAACACCACCACTAACCCCCTCCCCCTACTAACTACCCTTTATTTTCACCTAACGCATCTGATTGAAATTGTAAAATAGCCCTTTTGCTCAAAATAGTTGAAAAGAACATATAAAAACGCATCCAGGGTTTATGCAACTCTCCAGAGCTCTGGAGAAGGGTGTGCAAGTTCTTGCCCTGGGGGCATATAAGGCTTTTATGGAATGGATGGTACATCAGATGGGACTCATTTTATTTGAAATTGTAATTTATAGTGCCTTTTTTAAGAGTCAAAGTGATTCGAGAGCATCATTTCCCCAATATACTTGTTTCGTAATTACAGTTTCATGTGACTGGAGCTGGAGACGTTACTTGATAGAATTTTTGGTGGTAAAAGAGTCAACACATTTTACCAGTTTGCTAATCCTTTTTATGGATCCAAGTTAAACCTGGTTAAATCGTACTAAAATTACAATAGGCTGCTTTACGGCACGATATTTGCGACTTTCTGTCCTGATGAGCACATAGGTGAGTGGGGAGACATGTCCCTTAGATGACACATCTATTCATTGTTAATTATTACAAAATGGAAATAAGGTTTACTGACTTCTAGTAAGGTACAGAAAAAACTATTTGCAAAATTATTTTTACAAGACAGCCAAAATGATAATGGTTGTAATCCTAAACTGTGTGATCAGAGTGGTTCCTAAAATAGCGTATACTTCAAATAGACGTTAGTAATCTGTCCTTAAAATTCTGTAATTAAACTAAGTTTCCAAGACTGTTTAAAGTCTCAGTCACGTTTAACAGAAACTAAATTTGAAAAATAGAATAAGCCAGAATACTTTTTCGATACAAGCAATTTATTGTCCTGGTTCAAAAATAAAATCTTGGGTAGAAACATCAAAGTATATTTAAAAAATAATATATTAACTTCAATCCACCAAAATTGAAATGGTGGATTACATTTTTTTTTTTTTGTGGATTACAATTTTACTTGCATTAACAGTATGGAAGAAAAATTAGACAAAAGTTTCCAATAAGATTTTTTCATAGAAAGTAAGTTACTAAGATGCATATACTATAAATTGATTGTGAGTTTCCTTTGCTTCCCAAGAACCTTTTTGTAAGAATAAAAACAGATTTCAATAAAGTTTCCTATTATAATTTACTTCTGAACTTTAAGTTCAGTTAGTTGCTGAATATTGCTGAACTTAACTTAAAGCTGAGTAATAATTACTGATTTTGGAGTACGATTAAAAAATCGTATCTAATCGTAACAAGAAAAGGGTGATTAATAAAAAACAATCTATTGGGGATAAGGCACTGATCTCGTTTAGCGTCAATTTTAGAAGTCGATTTCTGTGTGACTATATGCGTCTTCGTTTTAGGTCTTCAATTCCTGTCTCCTAACTGTTCAATCTTATCTACAAACCACCTGTTTGCTTTACGCTAAAGCTTACTTTTAATATTTTTTTCATTTCTTTTCTATGAAAACAGCATACAAGTCTATTTCGGCGTTTCAAAAAAACATTTCGTTTCATATTTTTCATGTGGTTTGATTTTAGAGAGTCAACCCCGATTCGAGATTTTTTTTTTTTTAAACTGCGTTATAATAGCTGATTTCATTGTTTTATTTACATATGCTACGCAATAGCATAGACTTAGTAAGGAATTATGTGTCAACAAAACAAACAGAAATCGAAATTAATAAGAACCCTAACGTACATCACATGGAAATTAACAAAAATAAGAGTGATGCTTATGGCGCTCCAAAAAAGTAAAAGTTTTTCTTTTTTTTGGAAAAACGACACTCATTTGTCTGTGCTTTGGTTTTAGGTTTGATTTCTGCACTCTGAATATTTTATGTTACTTTTCATGTTTATAGTAGATTTTTGTAAGTTTGCAAGTTTGTTCGAAGTAAATTTTAACATCTCTCTTTATTTTTCAGTAAAAATTTTTTTGTTTATTTAATACCTCAGAACATGCCCATCATGTTCTAAATATTGCCGTAGTTTATATTTTCGGGATGAACTTCCATTGGACTTATGACTGTGGCTTTCAGGAGAGACACTATTGCGCTGAGGGGTCGCAGGACGATGCTGGCTAACTTGTCTCTCATTCAAGGGACTACTACGTGGACGATTAAAAGGGACGTCGATTCCGGCCTTTGCATAGAAGTCCTGGAAAGAATGAAACCAATAAAAATCGAAAACCATTGAGCTCACTTTAAAATTATCTGTAACAAGAGAGCTAGGGCAAGAATCTAAAAATGAATTCAAAGAAAGTGATATTTGAATTCCATTCATTTCTTTAATTTTAGTTACACTGTAAATAATATTGGGCCAAAAAAACTACAATAAAAGAAATAGGCGCACATTTCCTGTGATCTAGAAGAACGTCCCTACAGTTAAATATGAATTCGTCTTTAGTTAACCAAAGGACATTTCTTAGTAAATTCTTAGTAAAACACATCTAAACTCAGCATACTCGAGAGGATATATTCACGAGTTGATCAGCCGCTGGACATAATTCTTAACAGATCTAGATGACATGGTTTCCTTAGCATTTCTTTTGATAATTATAATTACAAGAATGATTATAACTATTCATTGATAATATCAAACATTCAATCCGCTTTATAAGTAAAATGGGTAGGATTTTCGCTTAGCTTGCCATAGTTGGTACTGATACTTTCTGAGACGGTAGATAGTGCTAATGATGTTTTTATGTTTTCTTTCCTTTTCTCACTTCCAAGTCAGGTCCATTATCAGGAGTAGCAAGAGGGAGCTCGTCACCCACACAACCTACTACCCATCGCTTCCAAATATAGTTGGTACCAAATGTAGTTCCAAATAGTTGGTATATATATATATACATACATACTAGCTGTTGGCGCTTCGCGCCACCCCAACAAAACTGCGAAAAAACTTGCGAAAACACGGAAAATAGCCTTTTAAGATTAGAAGACCCCAAAAATATCCCTCAGAAAATCTTTCTTCAAGAAATTCTCTTCAAATCTTCCCTTTCCGTATATATCGATTTTTGCCAAATCTTTTGTCTATAGCAGATCTTTTGAATATAGCATATTATCTAAATTAAAGGACATGTCTTTTAAACCTTAGAGTTTCAGAAATGTGAACTATTAATTAAAGCATTTTCTTTATAAATAGCAACAAAAAGACTCATTACAACTGAAATTCTTATGGATATTAAAAATGATTACAGTAAAAGTAAGTATTGGATACGGAAATACACACGGGTGTTTATCAAACAGTTCGTGGTAACGAACGACCTGAACCGTAAGGAGGGACCCGGCTCAATAGTAAACGAAACTCTGAAAAACGGAATTTTGATACTAATTATAAATAAAAAAAGAATCGGATTTTATGCTGATTTTAAATATGTAAGTTGCATCAAATTTAGTCTTACTCATCAAAAGTTACGAGCCTGAGAAAATTTGCCTTGTTTTGGAAAATAGGGGAAGGACCCCCTAAAATTCATAGAATCTTAACAAAAATCACACCATCGCATTCAGTGTATCAGAGAACTCTACTGTAGAAGTTTCAAGCCCCTATATAGAAAAATGTGGAACTTAGTATTTTTTTGCCATAAGACCGATCACGGGTGCGTGTTTATTTATTTGTTAGTTTTTTTTCGTTTTTTTTCGTTTTTTCCCCAGGGGTGATCGTACCGACTAAGTGGTCCTAGAATGTGGCGGGAGGGCTCATTCTAATAGAAATTATACGTTCTAGTGCCCTTTTTAAGTGACCAAAAAATTGAAATGAGCGTGAAATCCCACGCTCATTTTTACCCAAAGTCAACGGATCAAAATTTTGAGATAGCCATTTTGTTCATCATAGTCGAAAAACATAATATATATGTCTTCGGGGCTGACTTACTCCCCGACAGTCCCCAGGGGAGGGGCTGCAAGTTACAAACTTTGACCAGTGTTTACATACTGTAATGGTTATTGAGAAGTGTACAGACCTTTTCAGGGGGATTTTTTTTACTGGAGGGGTTGAAGGGAGGGGTCTTCGTGGGAGGATCTTGCCTTGGAGGAATTTTTCGTGGGAGAAGAGAAATTACATTAAGGGGGCGCAGGATTTTCTAGCATTATTAAAAAAAACATTGAAAAAATAAATATGAAAAAGTTTTTTCAACTGAAAGTAAGGATCAGCATTAAAACTTAAAACGAACAGAGATTATTACATATATGGGAAGTTCGTCTCCTCCTAAATTCCTCACTCTTTACGCTAAAGTATTGTCAGTAATTTCAACTATTTATTCTACAGCCTTTGTGATTCAGGGATCATTCTTAAAGAATTGGGACATAGTTAAAGCTTTAGTGTAAAGAGAGAGGTATTAACGAAGGGGCAGACCCCCTCATATACATACTAAAAATATACGAATATAGAAGTTCGTTATGTAAGTTAATTTGTAAGTTACGTATATTTTTTACTAATAAAAACGTTCTTTAAAAATTAAAAATTCTAATTGCCTTTTTAAGTAGCCTTTTTAGTAGACTTTTTAAGTATAACAACTAGGCCTCCTCCCCACCCTTTTCTCGAAATCGTCTGATCAAAACTAAGAGAAATCCATTTAGGAAAAAAAAATAATCCGCAAATTTCGTTTTAATTATTCATTTGTGGAGAGCCAAAATCAAAAATGCATTAATTTAAAAACGTTCAGAAATTAAATTAAAAAAACAAGTTTTTTTGAACTGAAAGTAAGGAGCGATATTAAAACTTAAGACGAACAGAAATTATTCCGTGTATGAAAGGGCCTGTTCCCTCCTCAACACCCCGCTCTTTACGCTGAAGTCATTTACTGTTTTACAAAGTAGAATTGAGAGAAAGAGTCAAACTTTAACGTAAAGAGCGGGGCGTTGAGGAGGGAACAGCCCCTTTCATACACGGAGTAATTTCTGTTCGTTTGAATTTTTAATGTCGCTCCTTACTTTCACTTAAAAAACTTGTTTCTTTTTATATTTAATTTCGGTGAGGGACTAATTAAAGAACCAAAAACCGATCAATATTTATATTTATAGGTGGGGGGCGGAATTGAGGCTTTCCAATTTTTGGGGAACCCATTGCCAAACTCCCAGACACCTACATTCATGACTGATCGGGCACCCCTTCTAAAGTGTATTCGACTATTGCTGAAACAGAACTATGGCTACGCCCACGATCTTAATTGAAATAACATTGCTATTATGGATTCCACTGCGGGTTTTAACGAAAGCGAATATATAAGCCAAGCGTATAAAAACCAGACCTATACATGGTATAATTAAGATCTCAGATATAATTATACAAGATCCAAAAAAGGAAAGGTATATGAAATAAAAATTGTTGCTTAATCTTCAGTCTCATGGACTTCGTTTATACACATTTCTTTATATGGTAAGGTATCTTACATTAATTTTAGGAAAGGTGGTATTCGACTGGAGCTAGGGATAAAAAGTTTAGATTTCCAGGTTCGATAAAAAAAAAAACTGGAGTAGACCCACTGATATTTGGGAGGGCGGAGGATTTCCACAAAGTGCGGTCTTTTGTCAAGTACTAATTTAAAAAGAATATTTTCTAAAAACAAGCTTTTTTAGCCATGGGTTTGGATTGATCTCTGCTTGGCAATCTGGGGTATGAAGTTTGGTCTCAGCTGCCATGGCGCCAATACAACATCCTATGTGGTCATGAGGCGTCACTAGACAAGCCAAAGTTTTCCAAAGGAAAGTATCAAAGGAGCATCATTAAAGCACAAGTAAAGTCATCTAATAATTCCAGCTGAAAACCAAGAGAAATTGCTATCCAATTCAAAAATTCAAAATGGACAGAAATTAAAATGTACAACCACATCAAACATAAAGATGACAGAAACCGCAATACATAAATAGGTAAATCCTAAAATAGGAAAAAATTAAAATGAAAACTGGAGTCAACCTTGAAACAAACAGTAAATATCACAGACATATGTATGGGCTACCGCCCCGTAAACCACCTAGAGGCGATAGCGTCATTTACACTCGACAAAAAACAAAATACACTTTAGTTATTTTCTCTTACAATTACAATATAAAATATTTACACGTTTCTTAGACCATGAATTAATATCCGTTCATGTTCATTCATCAGTCTACATTCATTAGTTCTTTGCGGTAAACTTGATTTTTATAATAATTCTTTATTTTTATCGACATTCCGACAAATAACAAGAGCTAAGAACTCATTTGGCACTTGTGACGAGGTCAGAAGAGCCAATAGCTCATATGGCATGAGCTCTAGCAAAATTCTAAGAATCAATAGATTGCTTTTAAAAGAAAATCAGAGGCTTAATGCCGACCGGGATTTAAAATAAGAGCTCTGAGTCACGAGGTCCTTCTAAATATCAAAATTCATTAAGATCCGATAACCCACCCGTAAGTTAAAAATACCTCATTTTTCTAATTTTTCCTCTCCCTTCAGACCCCCAGATGGTCGAATCGGGGAAAACGACTTTATCAAGTCAATTTGTACAGCTCCCTGACACACCTACCAATTTTCATCGTCCTAGCACGTCCAGAAGCACCAAACTCGCCAAATCACTGAACCCCTCCCCTCAGCTCCCCCAAAGAGAGCGGATCTAGTCCGGTTACGTCAATCACGTATCTACGACATTTATAAACGTTTTCCAAGATTTCCGGTTTCCCGCTCAAACTCCCCCCAATTTCAGCAGATCTGGTCAGGATTTAAAATAAGAGCTTTGAGACATGAGTTCCTTCTAAATATCAAATTTCATTAAGATCTGGTCACCCGTTCCAAAGTTAAAAATACCTCAATTTTTCGAATTTATCCGAACTAGCTCCCCCAAACAACTCCCAGCTCCCCCAAAGAGAACGGATCCGTACCAATTATGTCAATCTCGTATCTATAACTTGTGCTTATTCTTCCCATCAAGTTTCATCCCGATTTCTCCACTCTAAGCGTTTTCCAAGATTTCCGGTTTCCAAGATTTCTGTTTCCCCCTCCAGCCCTCTATGTCCCTGGATCCGATTCGAATTGAAAATGGAGCATCTGAGACATAAGATTCTTCTACATATCAAGTTTCATTAAGGTTCGATCAACCATTCGTAGCATACCTCGATTTTCACGTTTTCCAAGAATTCCGGTTTCCCCTCCAACTCCCTTCAGTGTCACTGGATCTGGTCGAGTTTTAAAGTGAGATTTTTAAAGCACAAGATCCTTCTAGATATCAAATTTCATTAAGATCTGATCACCCGTTCGTAAGTTACAAATACCTAATTTTTTCTAATTTTTCCGAATTACTTCCCCACCCAACTCCACCAAAGATAGCGGAACCAGTCCAGTTATGTCAGTCACCTATCTTGGACTTGTGCTTATTCGTTCCACCAAGTTTCATCCCGATCCCTCCAATCTAAGCATTTTCCAAGATTTCCCCCCCCTAATGACACTGGATCCGGTCGGGATTTAAAATAAGAGATCTGAGGTTCGAGTTCCTTCTAAATATGAGATTTCATTAAGATACGATCCTTCTTTCCTAAGTTAAAAATACCTTATTTTTAATATTTTTTTTGAATTAACCCTCCCCCCCGACTCCCCCAAAGAGAGCGGATCTGTTCCAGTTATATCAATCCTGTATCTAAGACTTGTGCTTATTTCTTACCAAGTTTCATCCCGATCCCTACACTCTAAGCGTTTTCCAAGATTTTAGGTTCCCCCCTCAATTCCCCCCAATGTCACCGGATTCAGTCGGGATTTAAAATAAGAGCTCTGAGACACGATATCCTTCCAAACTTCAAATTTCATTAAGATCCGATCACTCCTTCGTAAGTTAAAAATACCTAATTTTTTCTAATTTTTCAGAATTAACCCTCTCCCTCCCAACTCCTCCAAACAGAGCAGATCCGTTCCGGTTATGTCAATAACGTATCTAGGACTTCTGCTTATTTTTACCACCAAGTTTCATCCCGATCCCTCCACTCTAAGCGTTTTCCAAGATTTTAGGTTCCTCCCTCCAACTCCCCCATGTGTCACCGGATCTGGTCGGGATTTAAAATAAGAGCTCTGAGACACGATATCCTTCCAAACATTAAATTTCATTAAGATCCCACCACCCGTTCGTAAGTTTAAAATACTTTATTTTTTCTATTCTTGCCGGATTAACCGGCCCCCACTCCCCCCCCCCCAGATGGTCAAATCGGATAAACAGCTATTTCTAATTTAACCTGGTCCGGTCTCTGATATGCCTGACAAATTTCATCGTCCTAGCTTACCTCGAAGTATCTAAAGTAGCAAAACCGGGACAGACCGACAGACAGACCGACCGACAGACCGACAGAATTCACGATCGCTATATGTCACTTGGTTAATACCAAGTGCCGTAAAAACCACACTATTCAAAATAAATATTGTTTTCAATAAAAGACAAACGGTACTCAAGCCATTTATAAGGTTTGAGGAGGTTGTAGCACCCCTCTTGTTAGTAGACCTTGATTAGCCTTGTTATATATTTTTGTGATGTCATGACAAATAAAAAACACATCGCTAGAAATACAAATCGTTTTTTTTTACGAAGGTCCAATGACGCTTTGGCTTTTGAAAGGTGGGTCGGTAACCCTACTCTTCTGTGTCGTATTTTCCGTTCGGTTTAAAATCGGATTCATTATTCATTTTAATTTCTATTCGTTCCTCTGCTCATTTATTGCAGCATCTGTTATCTTTATTTCTCATGTTATTATTCATTGTTAATTTTTGGTCGTTTTCAGTTTTATTTACTTCCCAGATTAGAATATCTGTCGTAACTCTGAGTAATTTGAATTAGTAGCCTATATGAATTTACTTCTGCTCCTTTTAGGTTTTAATATGGCCCTTAACGTATCTTTAGAAAACATTTTTTTTCTTAAACATTCTTTTAAAATTAATACTTGACAAAAGTACTCGCTTCGCGGGCTCTTCGTCCGGGATGCAAAAGACCCCCACTCCACTCGAGAAAGATTGTTAACGTTTCAGGCCTTAGGCCCTCACAAATGGCACTCCTTTTGCTCAGTTGGCAGCTTAAATTTTGGCCCAAGCGAATGAGTTTCGTCGTCATAAACGAATTGCGTCATTCTGTCGGCAGTTTTACGAATTTTCTTCACTATTTGTTTACAAGAAGAGTAATCAGATCATTTTATATGGTCTTAACTAAAGTATGTTTACAAAATCTCACAATCTTTCGTTCAAGCCCAATGGGATTTTGCATGAAATGGTGTCAACAACTTAAGAAACTTAACACAACTTAGGTAGTGACATCTATAAGGGACATTTTGAAAGCTCTTTTTCCATCCTGGTTTTTGACTGCATAAAGGATTTGGACTGTAGCCCATAAAACGACTCCCCTTAAAAGATTAGTATATCTCAGCTTTTTGTAAATCCAGAATATTTCACTAGTCTTGCGTGACCATGAATTTTTCGTTGATAGATGTTGAATCATTGAACGTTAATTTGAATTTCCTATTACAACAAGGAAAACGAATGGCAAGATGTATCGCAATTCTTGTTTGAATGAGCGGCGTTTGCATTCTTAAAATGTTTATGCTAAATATAGTTCCTCTTTTTGGTTTAGGCTTATGAAAACACAATCTGTAAACCCCTCTTAACATTTAGATACAATTACAGAAGGAAGATTTTGTCAGTATTGAAAGAAGCTATGAAAAGTCTGTCAATAGTGCAATTCGAGGGCAGGACCTCTTTCTTTACTAAGAGGGGTGAAAATTCCGAGGGAATACAAAGCCCTCCTATATTTTATCCCTCTCCCTAGGTTTAGAAAACATATTTTCATTTAAAAAGGATTGCTTCTCCAAGATATTATCATAAGATTTTTTTTTCTATGTCTGTATAAGCAATTTGAAAAATACTTGCCCTCCCGTCTCAAGATTTCCATGAATTCGCGCCTCTATTTACTATGCAAGTATCCTCTATACCACCATACCCCCCACCCCCAGTTGCTCAACATGTGTTGTAAGAATTTTATTGCACATACTTTTCAAGTGATACTTAGTCCCAGCCCTGATTACATTTTCCACGTTAAATTGCGATTCGTTTTATGAGGATTTTCTTAACTGGAGAGTAGAGGGCGATTGTCCTTACAAAAATAAAGTACATCTAAACATGTTTTTATTTTAAAGTTCGCAATAGAGGATATGAGCTGTTGTGCAAATGCTAACTCTTGTCTGCCGTTTCATCAGGCCTTCACAAAATGTAGGAAACGGCAATAATTTGTTACATATTGTTTTCTCTTTCAAAGCAAGGATGCCGCAGATGATTTTCCGAGAGAGGGGAGGGGCAAGCGCTACCTGTATTTATGTTGAGGGTTTTACATAGTTATACGCTAAAAAATGGCCAAGGATGCATACAAGTAATACCTTGAGGCAGAAGTGTAACTGGAGACGGGAGGTGGAGTCCAAACCAGGAAGATCCTTCCTAGGGGTGACATATCAGGCCTTTACAGTTATTGAAAACAAAAAGAAATTCCATACATTGCATCGTTCTATTGAGAGCCTCGAAACAAAGAAGAGCACCCAATATGGTGCCGTCAAAATAATGAGGAACCACTAACCTAGAATTCTGTATGTTTTACAACAACTCATCGGATAACAGTAGCAATCGGATAACAGATCGACGATCTCACAGGTGTAGCTATGGGTTTTTCCTAGGTATGGGGGGGGGGGCAATTCTATCTGTAAAAACATAGCTTAACAACTTTTCAGGAATTGTTTATCAGGCTGGCACTGAGCTTTCCTTCCATTTCGTAGTCAATGTTGAAGAAACCTAGAAACTTGATTTTTGTTTCTTAATTCTTGACCTCATTGTTTGACGTTTAACGATCTCGTTAAACGAGCCATTTTTATAACAGGCTCAGTCTTCAGTGCAGTTTAATTGTATAATGATAATTTAAGTTTATAAATTGTATACCAGGCAATGCAAAAGTGAGCATGCGTACAAAAAGATGACAGGCAGACTTGAATAATAGCAAAGTTAATGTTCTTACCACAGTCCAGTCATCACAGCCGGTAATTTTGTAGTCCCTTCCGTTAATTTTCACTGACCGGTCAAATTTTATGTCCTCCCAAACGAGGTAGTCATCAACATTCCTTTTTGGTCGTTGCCTTGTCAAAAGCTTTCCTTGTATTAAGCCAGAATTCTGAAAAGTGAACATAAAGAAAAAGGAGACTAACAAATGCTCAACAATGTGCTACTCAAAGAGGATGAAAATCCTGTTTGAGCAGGCATAAGTATGCATAAGTACGAGGGCATAAGCACGAATATCCATTTTTTATTTCAAGAAATCACTGATAAAAATCTTAGACATTTCAAAAAATAGATGATGTTCAGAAAAATAGTAAGCTATGTTAACATACACCTGCTCATGGGAGTTAGGACCTTTTTGCATAGCAAATTCAATTCAAAGTAACCTAATTTATTTTTTAAACATGTATTGAGGCCTCGAATAGTACTATGTAATTAAACAGACACATTTTTTAGGGAAGGGATCCGTCAAAACATTAAATAAAAAGCCGGACAAGTAAAATTATGAGCAAAGCATAAACAGTATTAATGTTTTCGTACTGCTAGTATTGAATCTCTCATTAGTATTAGCCTTAGTATAAAACTCAGTTGCAATAAAGAAAAGTAGTTGAATGCACGTTCTTACTATACTAAATTTAGGCAGGTGCACATGCGCACATGTTCGCCTCTGAACAAGGCGTATTTGACTGTTAAAGAATTTTGCTCATAAAATAATCTTGAACTGAAATTGCGTCGATGCGACAGAAAATCAAACTCTTTTGAAGAAGCTAGTCGTGTCCATTGGCAAGAGTGTGTCAAAATCGGACTTATAATTGGCAAAACTTTTTTATCTCCTTCTTTGAGTGAATGTTGTTCCTATTCTGACAACGTTTAGCATTCTTCCCAGAATACTAATCTATGGCAGATGTGGCTTAAAAATCATTGAACATGGGATTCACTGAATAGAGCAAGATTTCCTAAAAAATAGAGAGAAGTGTTTTTGAACTGAAAACAAAAAACTTTGTAAAAGTCGAATAAAAATTCCCGCTGATGAATTTCCACCAGCCGACTGTGGCATTGGGGTAGCAAAAATCAGCTGGCAAAGGAGGGTGAAGGCCATCAGCCTATTTGCAGTTGAGTATTGAGAGGATTGTGAGAAACAGATTTGAATTTCAATATATATCTTTTCTTATGATCCCATCTCTGGAACTTTTGGTTCTTTTGTGACGGATAAAAAGAAGATTTACCCGTGGTACATTTTCAAACTAATTGCGTAAATCTTGATTGATTTGTAAAATATTTTTCTGGTTTTCTCCTTAAAAATTAAGAATTTGACTTGCTATTTATATATTGAACAAAATATTGCAACAACTTTTGATAATAGTTGTACTATAAAACTTTAGATGGATGGGAGCGTGGAATATTATTTAACTAAATCAACAAGTTGTCGCAATCATAGACACAGTCGCAAGCACCTGCAGTCGCCGGTTGTCACAAGCAGTCGCTAGTAGTCGCAGTCAAAAGCAGTCGTAGTTGTAAGTAGCCGTAGTCGCAAGTAGTCACAGTCACAAGTGGTTGCAGTCACAACTGGTTGTAGTCGCAAGTAGTTGCAATTATATGTAGTAGCAGGCTCAAGTAGTCACAGTCTTAGTCACAAGTAGTCACAGTCTTAGTCGTAAATAGTCACAGTCAGAAGTAGTCATTATCACACGTAGTCGTAAATTCTCGTAGTCAGAAGTGTTCAAAGTCGTAGTCACAAGTAGCTGCCGTTGCAGTCTCATGTACTCGTAGTCCCATGGGGCATCGGAGTCTCTTTTAACTCTTTTAAGAGGCACTAGAATTTCAGTTACCAATCGAATGAGCCTCCTCCGAAGTTTTTAAAACATCTTCTTCGATAGAAAATCATAATCATATAACAAAGTCCTTACTGGCAGCACTATTGTGGTGCGCATGAGAAGTTACTCATAAAATTCTCTATCAGTATTTTTTTTCTTTTTTTATGTAGAAAACGAGAATAAAAATTTAGGGGTTTAATATATCAGCATCGCATATTTTCTCCTGTGTGCTGACATAATTCTAAAAAATATGATAGGACGATCAGTGAAGAAATACTGCTATTATACCGTCTCGATGACAATCTGCAATTTTTCTATGTTACTTTTACTGCAAAATAATCGCACTTTTTCATGACCCTGTAGTCTATTTCGTAACTTATAAACCGATTATGGAAAGTATATTTAATCTTAAAGCTTTACAAAGGGAGGGAGACTCGTCTTGATCCGAGACCCCCCTCTCTACCCAAAAATGTTTGAAATTACAAAAGTTCGTACTTTTCGGTAATAGAACAGAGATTCCCAGTGGCCATTATAGCAATGTGTAAAAAACATACCTTTTAAGAAAACAAAACGTCACCTGAAAGCGGCTTTGCCGAACCGGTTTTTCAAAAAATGGAGAAAAACGAGTTTGAAAATTTTGATATTTGTATCTCAGAATCGAGTATATTTCAAGGGTTGGCTTTAGTTTCAAAATTAAAAAGAAAAATCGCTTATATTGTTGTGGCTATTTTCATTGACCTAAGGGGAGCCTTTATTTAGATAAAATGGAATGAAAGTCAGTTTCGGCAAAACCGGCTGGAAACTCCAGAGCCTAGGTAAGATATGGCAAAACAAAATTGGTCCCGTTTTTGCTACTTTAGGCACTTCCAGGTAAGCTAGGATGATGAAATTTGGCAGGCGTATCAGGGACCGGACCAAATTAAATTAGAAATAGTCGTTTTCCCGATTTGACCATCTGGGGAGGAGTGGGGGCCCGTTAATTCGGAAAAAAAAGAAAAATTGAAGTATTTTTAACTTACGAACGGTTGATCAGATCTTAATGAAATTTGATATTTGGAAGGATATCGTGTCTCAGAGCTGTTATTTTAAATCCCGACCGGATCTGGTGATATTGGGGGGGGGGGAAGTTGGGAGGGGGAAACGAAAGGCTGATCGGATCTCAATGAAATTTGATATTTAGAAGGACCTCGTAAACCAGATCTCTTATTTTAAATCTCAACCGGATCCAGCGTCATTGGGGGGGGGGGGAAGCTGGGAGAAACCGGAAATCTTAGAAAATACTTAAAGCGGTGAGATCAGGATGAAACTGGATGGGAAGAATAACAACCTGTCTAAGATACATGACTGACATAACCGGACCGGATCTGCTCTCTTTTGGGTAGTTGGGGGGGGGGGGTTAATTCTGAAAAACTAAAAAAATGAGGTATTTTTAACTTATGAACGGGTGATCGGATCTCATAGAGATTGGATATTTAGAAGGATATCGTGTCTCAGAGCTCTTATTTTAAATCCCGACCAGATCTGGTGACATTGGGGGGGGGGGGGTTGGGAGGGGGAAACTTAAAATTGGAAAACACTTAGAGTGGAGGGATCGGGATGAAACTTGGTGGGAAAAATAAGCACAAGTCCTAGATACATGATTGACATAACCGGAACGGATCCGCTCTCTTTGGGGTAGTTGCGGGGGGATTAATTCTGAAAAATTAGAAAAAAATGACGTATTTTAAACTTACGAAGGAGTTATCGGATCTTAATGAAACTTCATATTTATAAGGACCTCGTAACTCAGATCTCTTATTTTAAATCTCAACCAGATCCAGCGTATTTGGGGGGGCAGTTGGGGGTACCGGAAATCTTTGAAAATACTTAAAACGGTGAGATCAGGATGAAACTGGATGGGAAGAATAAAAACCTGTCTAAGATACGTGACTAACATAACCAGACCGGATCTGCTCTCTTTGGTGGAGTTGGGAGGGGGAGTAATTTTGAAAATTGAGGTATTTGTAACTTACGAAAGGGTGACCAGATCTTAATGAAATTTGATATTTAGAAGGATCTTGTGCTTTAAAGCTCTAATTTTAAATTCTGACCAGATCCTGTGACATTTGGGGGATTGGAGGGGGAAACCGGAATTCTTGGAAAACGTGAAAATTGGGGTATTTTTATCTTACGAATAGGTGATCGGATCTTAATGAAATTTGATATTTAGAAGGAATTCATGTATCAGAGCTCTTATTTCAAATCCTGACCAGATCTTTTGACATTGGGAGGAGTTGGAGGGGGAAATCTTGGAAAACACTTTGAGTGGAGGAATCGGGATGAAGCTTGGTGGATAGAATAAGCAAATGTCCTTGATACATGATTGACGGAACCGTACTGGATTCGCTCTCTTTGGGGGAGTTGGGGGGAGGGGTTCAGTGATTTGGCGAGTTCGGTGCTTCTGGACCTGCTAGGACGATGAAAATTTGTAGGCGTGTCAGGGAGCTGCACAAATTGACTTGATAAAGTCGTTTTCCCAGATTTGACCATCTGGGGGGCTAAAGGGAGAGGAAAAAGTAGAAAAAATTAGGTATTTATAACATACGAGCGGGTGATCGGATATGAATGAATTTTGATATTTAGAAGGACATCGTGACTCAGAGCTCTTATTTTAAATCCTGACCGACATTAAGCGTCTTATTTTCCTTTTAAATCAATCTATTGATTCATAGAATTTTGTTAGAGCTCATACCATATGATGTCTTGGCTCTTAGCTCTTCATGCCCCGTCACAAGTGCCATATGAGCTCTTAGCTCTTGTTTTTATGGCACTTGGTATTAACCAAGTGACATATAGCAATCGCAAATTCTGTCAGTCTGTCGGTCCTGGTTTTGTTACTTTAGGCACTTCCAGGTAAGCTAGGACGATGAAATTTGGCAGGCGTATCAGGGACCGGACCAGATTAAATTAGAAATAGTTGTTTTCCCGATTTGACCATCTAGGGGGGAGTGGGGAGCCCGTTAATTCGGAAAAAATAGAAAAATTGAAGTATTTTTAACTTACGAACGGTTGATCAGATCTTAATGAAATTTGATGTTTGGAAAGATATCATGTCTCAGAGCTGTTATTTTAAATCCCGGACAGATCTGGTGACATTGGGGGTTGGGGGGGTTGGGAGGGGTATACCAAAAACTTGGAAAACACTTAGAGTGGAGAGATCGGGATGAAACTTGGTGGAAAAAATAAACACAAGTCCTAGATACATGATTGACATAACTGGAACGGATCCGCTCTCTTTGAGGTAGTTGGGGGGGATTAATTCTGAAAAATTAGAAAAAATGAGGTATTTTTAACTTACGAATGGGTGATCGGATCTCAACGAAATTTGATAATTAGAAGGACAACGTGTTTCAGAGCTCTTATTTTAAATACCGAACAGATCTGGTGACATTGGGAGGGAGAAACCTAAAACTTGGAAAACACTTAGAGTGGAGGGATCGGGATGAAACGGTGGGAAAAATAAGCACAAGTCCTAGATACATGATTGACATAACCGGAACGGATCCGCTCTCTTTGGGATAGTTGGGGGGGGGGGTAATTCTGAAAAATTAGAAAAATTGAGGTATATTTTACTTACGAACAGGTTATCGGATCTCAATGAAATTCGATATTTAGAAGGATATCGTGTCTAAGAGCTATTATTTTAAATCCCGACCAGATCTGGTGATATTGGGGGGGATGGGAGGGGGAAACCTAAAACTTGGAAAACACTTAGAGTGGAGGGATCGGGATGAAACGTGGTGTGAAAAATAAGCACAAGTCCTAGATACATGATTGACATAATCGGAACGGATCCGCTCTCTTTGGGGTAGTTGGGGGGTGGGGGTTAATTCTGAAAAATTAGAAAAAATGTGGTATTTTTAACTTACGAACGGGTGATTGGATCTCAATGAAATTTGATATTTAGAAGGATATCGTGTCTCAAAGCTCTCATTTTAAGTCCCGATCGGATCTGGTGACATTGGGGGGAGTTTGGGGTGGGGGAACCTAAATAACTTCGAAGACCACACTGCCTTTCCATGACGAAAGCAAAACAGTTCAAAATAGCGATGATACCTTTTGTAGAGTTTTACTGCTGATGATGAACATTGTATATGTGTTCGAAATATCCAGTTAAATAATTTTATATCTATTCACTGTCAATAAAAAGGTATCATCCATATTTTGAACTGTTTTACTTTCGTCGGGGAACCTAAAATCATGGAAAACGCTTAGATTGGAGGGATCGGGATGAAACTTGGTGGGAAAAATAAGCAGAAGTCTTAGGTACGTGATTTACATAATTGGGACGGATCCGCTCTATTGGGGGGGGGGAGTTAATTCTTAAAAATTAGAAAAAATGACGTATTTTTAACTTACGAAGGAGTGATCGGATCTTCATGAAACTTCATATTTAGAAGGACCTCGTGACTCAGATCTCTTATTTTAAATCTCAACCGGATCCAGCGTAATTTGGGGGGGGGGGGGGTTGCGGGGAATCGGAAATCTTAGAAAATACTTAAAACGGTGAGATCAGGATGAAACTGGATGGGGAGAATAAAAACCTGTCAAAGACACGTAACTGACATAACCGGATCGGATCTGCTCTCTTTGGTGGAGTTGGAGGGAGGGGGGGGGTAATTTTGAAAATTGAGGTATTTGTAACTTACGAAAGGGTGACCAGATCTTAATGAAATTTGATATTTAGAAGGATCTTGCGCTTTAAAGCTCTAATTTTAAATCCGACCAGATCCTGTGACATTGGGGGGAGTTGGAGGGGGAAACCGGAATTCTTGGAAAACGTGAAAATTGGGGTATTTTGGTTTTACGAATAGGTAATCGGATCTTAATGAAATTTGATATTTAGAAGGATTTCATGTCTCAGAGTCCTATTTCAAATCCCGACCAGATCTTTTGACATTGGGGGGAGTTGGAGGGGGAAATCTTGGAAAACACTTGGAGTGGAGGAATCGGGATGAAGCTTGGTGGATAGAATAAGCAAATGTCCTTGATACGTGATTGACGGAACCGTACTGGATTCGCTTTCTTTGGGGAAGTTGGAGGGAGGGGTTCAGGGATTTGGCGAGTTTGGTGCTTCTGGACGTGCTAGGACGATGGAAATTGGTAGGCGTGTCAGGGAGCTGCACAAATTTACTTGATAAAGTCGTTTTCCTAGATTTGACCATCTGGGGGGATAAAGGGAGAGGAAAAATTAGAAAAAATTAGGTATTTATAACATACGAGTGGGTGATCGGATCTTAATGAAATTTGATATTTAGAAGGACATCGTGACTCAGAGCTCTTATTTTAAATTCTGACCGACATTAAGCCTCTTATTTTCCTTTTAAATCAATCTATTGATTCATAGAATTTTGCTAGAGCTCATACCACATGATCTCTTGGCTCTTCTTGCCTCGTCACAAGTGCCATATGAGCTCTTAGCTCTTATGTTTTTACACAAGATGGCGTTTGCAGCACAGTCTCGCAAAAAAAAATTGCTACTTTTGGCAAAAACTGCTTTCAGGCAACGAAAAGCTTAGAGCAGTTGAAATTGCGATTCATTCAATTTTTGGCAAGTAGTTGAAGAAAAGTCACTTTTGGTAAAATTAATAGATAGGTCAAAATAAAAAATAAAGGTAAACCCGCTGTATTTTAATAATAGGTTTACGCAACTAGGAAGGAAGGGCACGACCAAACCCATGGACAGGTTAGCAGAATTTCTTTGCAGATCCTGAATACCCTTCTGCCAGGCCCAGACTATAAGTTCCATTTGACTACTCCTCAGTGGGGCTGGTAAACCATAAGAAACAAGTTAGGAAGTTGAGCACAGCCCAATTGGATTGACTGTAATCTGTGTTTCTAATTTCTTAACGACCAATATATCAAATCAACTCATGGCTCTAATCTGGCTCGTGCATTACTTCACATTTGAGTGCCAGTTCACAAAAACATAAATAAGTAGAAATTTACAAAAACTTAAAAAATTAAGATTACGCCACAGATTCACTGACATTTCCGTCCAAACACTACCCACACGACTAAGCCATTCTCTTTTTTGAATACAATATGGTCCAAAATATGACTCATGAATCAGTGACGTTTGACTTGTGAATTTGTTTCTGCGCTTTCGGATTTGGATGGCTTAATTAAATTACCGTTGGACGATAGCTAAGGATTACTCATTGATAAGGGAAACTGTGGAAAAAGAAAAGAATAAACAAAGATATAACTGAAATATTTTTCAGCATCATCCTTTCAGTCAAACCTGGTGCGAGGTGAGTTTTCTCCACAGCACACCACCGTCCTGGTAAATCAGCTTCGCAAACAGACTTTTTCGTGATTTTTGTGGGCTAACTCTTTATAACTTGTCATCGTTTTCTGGGCAGTGCTCTGGACTTGAACCATCACGCTTTCTGTCGTCTCTCTCAGCTCGCCACGGTGTGTAGTTTTGGCCTTCGGTCCCCGCAAGATATAATCATGATGTGATTCCAAGTTTAATTTCCTGTTGCTGTTTTTTCAGCGAATATTTTGTCAGATCTATTTTTTGTAGGGCCATTTTTGTGGTTATCAAGTTATTCTACAAAATTTTGAAGTCCCTAGTTCGAATGGTTTATCTGTTTTTCTCCTGTACACACATACACAAACACATAGTTGATCGCAAATATGTAAAAACTAGCAAAACAAAATATGAGCTAGGTCAACTTCTTGTCAAGTGACTCCGTTTTTCAGGCCTTTAGTCCTCTCAAATATAACGTCTTATAGCCCCCCTCAACTCGCAATGGTCGACCACGACCACTAGGAACTTCGGCCTTCACACGCTTGTAACAATACCAATACTACTCCTAACAACTCACCGCAGCTCCAAGTCAGCTGAGGCCAACACACCTACGCATGACCCTCCTCAATCGCAACCTATCTAAAGCCTCCCTCTTTACAACTTCCCAAAAAGTTTCCATTTCCTTAAATCTTTCTTTATGACATCCTCCCACCCCTAACACGGACGGTCTACTTTCAGTTTAGCCCTTGACGGTGACCAAAAAGGACAATCTTTTGCAATCTCTCATCCCTCATCTGCAGAACGCGCCCTGGCAATCTCAAATTTTCTCTCATTATTGCCCTAGAAAGAGGGATAGAACCACGTTTTTTGTACAGCCTACTGTTTGAAATACGGTCAGTCAGCCAGGTACCAAGAACAATCCGTAGGCAGTTTCCCTGGAAAATACCTTACAAGTCTTCAACCGCTTTTCGGAGCGCCCATGCTTCAGAAACATATTTGACCACTGTTATCACTGAAGCTTCCAATATTCTAATCTTGATTTGCAGACTTATCTTCCTATTCTTCCAAACTTTTTGTAACTGTGAAAAAACACCCTGAGCCTGGCTATTCTACCTTTAACATCTTCACTGCTCCCGTCGTCTTTACTAATAATACTACCGAGGTAAGTGAAGCTGTCCACCTGATAAATCCTTTTGTTACCCAACGTAACCTTTTTTCTTCAATTATTCCAAGTCTTAACGACTTAGACTTATTAAAATTAATTTTTAAACATATTCTAGCACCCGGAGATCGCAAAACCTCTGAAAATTTATTCATTTTACTTACACTTTCATCTTGGATGATTACATTATCAATGTAATCTAAGTTCAGGAAAGTTTTTCTCCCCATTTGCTTCCGTATTCTCCCATTGTCTTTCCTTTACTCCCTAAGACAAAATCCATCCAAACAGTCCATATAAAAGGGGATAAAACCCAACCGTGCTTAACTTCTGATTTAATACGAAACCAGCTGCTAACCTCATTTCCTACCTTAAGCGCAGCAGTGTTATTCACATACGCAGCACTAATCACTTTAATGTATTTATCTTGTATACAATACAAGAATAAGACCTTCGCCAAAGGCTTCTATCAACAGAATCGAACGCTTGCTCATAATCTATAAAACTTAGGACCAAAGGTGTTTGGTAACCCAGGCACTTCTCAATTAGTAACTTAAGAGTGAAATTTTGGTCGATACATTCTCTACCCTTTCTAAAACTGCACTGTTCTACTCTTATCGCTTTGTCTACAGTATCTCTCGGTCTACCTACAGATTTGCTACCTACGGAGAACAGGCTAATGCCTCGATAATTACCACACTCATTCTTATCACCTTTGTTATACAATGGTTTAAATAGGGTTTTCCTAAAATCGCTAAATGCTTCCTCTTTTTCAAAAATCCTATCCAAAATCTTCAGTAACTCATTTCTAACCTCACAGCCACCATATTTAAGAAACCCATTTACCAAAGTATCAGCACCTGGGGCCTTATTCATTTTTAATCCTTTTAGAACTATCGATAATTCTTCCTCACAAAAAAATCCTTCATATCCAAGGTATCACAAACTTTTTCATTTTCCTTTATATCCTTTCCTGCAACTCTATCTCGGTTACTATATTCTCAAAATGTTCTGTCCATCTCTCTTTAACTCTTTCCTTATCATTAATTGTAGCCCAATTCCTACCTTTAACTGGGACAAGTCCGTTTTGACTACTCTTGTAATAAAAACTTAACATTTCCTCTTTTTTGTCTGTTTCGTTTACAGCTTTAAGATTTGTACAAATTTCCTCCATGCTCTTGGTTCAAAAACTATTGTACACAAATGTTCATATTATTAACTTAATTAGTGTAGCTGATTTTATAGTGCAAAGAAGAAAAAAATTCAAATAAAGAGACACGCACACTCTTGATTTTCTCATTATACGTTTTCATGCAAAAGGGAATTGGAATCTATTTTCAAGGCCCATTTGAACGCTCAAGGAAGCTATTGAAGCAGGACATTGAAGACAGTTCTTGCGCCTTAATAGGGCCTTTAGATATAGTCCTGATAATTTCGATTACGTGGTGCTACAGTTTATTGTGATAAAAGAGCTAATGTTCTAGATAGGCTAGGCGTAGGAAGTTACAAAATCTCTCCCTCGCGCAGCTGTGGGTGTAGATAAATTCATCACAGGGATTAGGATTACTTGAGATTTTTGTTGAGATTTTCATGAGTAAATGAGATTTTTCGAGAAGCCACACAATCTTACTATTACCGATCAAATAGTGTACAAATGCATAAAATCAACTTTAAAAGTAAAAACCTACCCGTAATGAAGTATATATAAGTATATATGTTATATATAAGGATAAAGACATATATAAATGCATTATAATGCTCAATAATTAAATTAATTTAATTGGATTGTAAAAATCTTACTGACCAGACATTCTCAATAGTAACCATATTAATTACTTTGTTCGTTTCATTGGTTGAACTCAGAAACCTGGTTTCAAGGTCTTTCTTTATTTAATGGAGGGGGATGACATGACTAACAAGATCTTGTACAAAAGCACTTAACAAAAATGAAATAGGGGCTATGGCCTAATATTGAAAATTATATGTTGATTAGCATTACTTCATTATGTATCACGTATATTTTCAAGTAAATTTACTTATTATTAATTGATTTTTTCTTTATTCCTCTATTTGATATTATTTCTTTATTTGTTCATGTATTTTAGCACTTAGAATATTGTAGTCCCCTAGTCTGAGTAGGCTACCTAAGAATAAAAAGCATTTGGTGGATTAATATATAAATTAATAAAAAAGTTTTTTCAACTGAAAGCAAGGAACAACATTAAGAATTAAAATTAACAGAAACGAGAAGCTACGTATTCTAATTAACAGCCCTAGTGTTTTGGGATTCGTGCTTAAGGAATTGGGACAAAAGATCAAACTTTAGAATAAAGAGCGAGGTAGCGAGGAGAGCCCCCCCCCATTTAAGGAATAATTTCTGTTCCTTTTAAGTTTTATTCTCGTATTAAGGGTAATAGCTTTTCATGAGTAAGGCTAAACTTAATGGGAAAAACTTAATATAATAAAATAAAAATATATAAATTAATATATAATTAATATATAATTTAGCCCCTTAAGCTATAGTTATTTGAATTTTGGACTACTTTGCACAAAATAGATGTACCAAAATTTTAATCGGATGTATTTTGAGAAAAAACACGCGAAGAGGAGGGGGATTGAATACCCTCTGATCACTTTTGACTCTTAAAAAGGACAAAAGAGATTTCAATTTTCAATCAAATGAGCCTCCTCCAAAGTTTATACGACCACGCCTTCCATAAAAACTTTATATGTTAACGATGGGTAACTAGCATAATTTTTTGCCCTTTCCCCAAGGGCTAGAGGGGAGTGGGTGGGTAGGTTTAAGTGCGGAACCATATTTATTTGACATTTGGGCTATATTGAAATGAATCTTTCAAAATTTCGATCCGATATATTTGAGGGAAAAAGAGCGTGGGGGGGCTAGTTGCCCTTCAATCACTTCTGACTCTTAAAAAGGAACTAGAATTTCATTTTCCATCATATCAGCTTTTTTCAAAGCTTATACGAACACCATTTCCATAAAAATCAGATATACCCCTGGAGCATAACTTACAACCCTTGCCCGGGGCTCTGGGGATTCTGTCAACTCCCAAGGTATTCTTATATGATCTCTGGAATATTTTGAACAAAGTGGCGATCGAAAAAGTTAGATTGAGAGTATTTGGGGAATAGAGGGCGGGGATGGGAGCTATTTGCCCTTCGATCAGTTTTGACTTTTAAAAGGAAAATAGAACTTCTGATCAAGTGAGCCTCCTCCAAAGTTTGTATGCCACCTTTTGCAGAAGGTCCTTATATGCCTCCGATGCATAAATTACAACCCTTGTCCCAGGGCCCTGGGGGTTGTGTCAACCCTAAAAGGTATTGTTATATAATGTTTGGACTATTTTGAACGCAATAACTGTCGAAATGTTTGATTGGAAATATTTGGGGAAAAGAGGGCGTGAAGAGAGAGGTCGGTTGACCTCTGATCATTTTTGGTTCTTAAAATGGAGAACTAGAACTTTCAATTTCCAATCAAATGAGCCTATTCTAAAGTTTGTACAACCGATCTCTCCCATAGAACCTTATACAAGCCAGGGGAATATCTTACAACCCTTGATCCAGGGCTTTGTGGGGCTGTGTCAACCCTAAAGGCATCGTTATATGACACAAAACGAACAAAATGGCTATCTCAAAATTTCGACCCCTTCCATAAGAACATGATATGCCCCGAGGGCATAACTAACAACACTTACCTCCGGGTGTTGAGGGGTTTTGTAGACCCTGGAGTTTTTTTTTACATGATTATTGGTCTAATTTGGACAAAAAAGACTATCACAAAAATTCAATCGGATTAATTTTGGTAAAAGAGAGCGTGGGGGGCTAATCGCCTCCGATGACTTTGACTTTTAAAAATGGAACTAGAGCATTCAATTCTAAATCATTTGAGCCATGTCCAAAGCTTATACGAGCAACTCTTCGACGAAAACCTTGTGTGCCGCCGGGGCATATCTTAAAACCCTTTCTCCGTGCTCTGAGGGGTTTTATTGACCCCCCAAAAATTATCTGATTTTGTACTATTTTGAACAAAACACCTTGCTCAACATTTTTATCCGACGCATTCGGAGAAAAAAGTGGGTGGCGGGGTCAAGGTGCCCTCTAATCACTTTCAACAATTAGATAGGGAATTTGAACCTTGAATTTCCAATCAAATGACCCCCGTCAAGGTCCGTACGACCAACCCTTCCATAAGAAAACTTACATACCCCTAGAACACCACTTATAACGCTTACGGTTGTGTCGACCCCAGAGTTTTTGTAATTTGGTCTTTGAACTATTTTTAACAAAATGGATATCTCAAAATTTTGAAAAGAAAAGAAAACCTAGGGAAATAAGGACTGGGGGGGGGGGGCTAGTTACCCTCCGATCACATTTGACTCTTAAAAGGGCACGAGGTTCCCAATCAAATGATCTCCTTCCGAAGTTTATGTGATCAGCCCTTCCATATGAAGTGCCTCTGTGCAAAAAATTAAATAAACAATAAAACATTGAAGCCTTATGACTGTTACTTGGCATATTATGACACTTGTCTCAGATTCTGGGGGGTTGCGTCAACCCCAGATTATTGTTAAATGATCTTTGGTCTTTTTCGAACAAATAGCTGTATAAAAATTGGAATGGATGCATTTGGGGAAAAAAGAGCACGGGGAGGAGGGCTAGTTGCCATCCAATCACTTTTGACCTTTAAAAAGGGAACTAGAAATTTCAATATCTAATCATTTTATCCACCTCCGAAGTTTATGCGACCACCCCTTCTATATAAACCTTATATGCCCCTGGAGCACAACTTACAACACTCTCCTCAAGTTTAGTCTTACCCATCAAAAGTTACGAGCCTGAGAAAATTTGCCTTATTTTAGAAAATAGGGGGAAACACCCCCTAAAAGTCATAGAATCTTAACGAAAATCATACCATCAGATTCAGCGTATCAGAGAACCCTATTGTAGAAGTTTCAAGCTCCTATCTACAAAAATGTGGAATTTTGTATTCTTTGCCAGAAGGCAGATCAAGGATGCGCGTTTATTTGTTTGTTTGTTTGTTGTTTTTTCCCCAGGGGTGATCGTATCGACCCAGTGGTCCTAGAATCTTGCGAGACGGCTCATTCTAACGGAAATTAAAAGTTCTAGTGCCCTTTTTAAGTGACCAAAAAAATTGGAGGGCACCTAGGCCCCCTCCCACGCTAATTATTTTCCCAAAGTCAACGGATCAAAATTCTGAGATAGCCATTTTAATCAGCGTAGTCAAAAAACCTTACAACTATGTCTTTGGGGACGACTTACTCCCCCACAGTCCCCGTGGGAGGGGCTACAGGTTACAAACTTTGACCAGTGCTTACATATAGTAATGGTTATTGGGAAGTGTACAGACGTTTTCAGGGGGATTTTTTGGTTGGGGGGAAGGGTTGACAAGAGGGAGATATGTTGGGGGAACTCCCATCGAGGAATTTGTCATGGGGGAAGAAAATTTCCATGAAGGGAGCGCAGAATTTTCTGGCATTATTTAAAAAAAAACAATGAAAAAATAAATATGAAAAGTTTTTTTTTAACTGGAAGTAAGGGGCAGCATTAAAACTGAAAACAAACAGAAATTATTACGCATAAGAGGGGCTCACCTCCTCCTAATATCTCGCTTTTTACGCTAAAGTATTTTTAGTGATTTCAACTATTTATTTTACGGCTTTTGTGATTCAGGGGTCATTCTTAATGAATTGGGAAAAAATTTAATCTTTAGTGTAAAGAGCGAGGTACTGACGAGGGGGTGAACCCCTCATATATGTAATAAAAACATGAGATTACAAAAGTTCGTTACGTAAGCTAATTTATAAATTGCGTTTATATTTTACTAATAAAAACATTCGTAAAAAATTAAAAGTTCAAGTTCTTTATTAAAAGGTCTTTTTAAATAACCAAAAAATCGCAGGGCAACTAGGCTTCCTCCGCCGTTCCATTTTTTCTCAAAATCATTCGATCAAAACTATGAGAAAGCCATTTAGCCAAAAAAAACTTGCAAATTTCGTGTTAATTATTCCTCTGCGGAGAGCCAAAATCAAAACATGCATTGATTCAAAAACGTTCAGAAATTAAATTTTAAAAAAAACTAATTTTTTTAGCTGAAAGTAAGGAGCGACATTAAAACTTAAAACGAACAGAAATTACTTTGTATATGAAAGGGGCTGCTTCCTCATCAACGCCCCGCTCTTTACGCTAAAGTTTTTTACTGTTTTAAAAAGCAGAGTTGAGAGAATGAGTCAAACTTTAGCGTAAAGAGCGGGGCGTTGATGAGGAAGCAGCCCCTTTCATATACGAAGTAATTTCTGTTCGTTTTAAGTTTTAATGTCGCTCCTTACTTTCAGCTAAAAAAAATTTGTTTTTTTATTTAATAACTTACAAACACCTTCACCCAGGCTCTACGGGGTTGTGTCGACCCTGGAATTTGTTATCTGATCTTTGAACGGCTTTTAACAAAATAGGTATCTAAAAAATTCTATCGAATAGATTTGGGGAAAAAGAGGGCGTGAGGGGGCTAGTTGCCCTTTGGTCCCTTTTAACACTTAAAAGGGAACTAAAACTTTCAATTTTAAGCAAATGAGCCAATTTGAAGTGTATACAAGCACCTTTGCCATATGAACTTAAGGATCACCAGGGCATAACTCACAACGCATGTCCTCAGCAGGGTGTGTCGATCTTGGAGTTTTTGTTATTTGATCTTTCAACTATTTTTAACAAAATGCCTATCTTTAAATTTTTATCGGATACATTTTGACGAAAAGGGCATGGGAAGGCTCAGTTGCCCTCTGATCACTTTTGACTTTTAAAAGGGGCATTATAACTTCCAATTTCCCATCGACTTAACCCCCTCCAAAGTTTATACGACCACCCCTTCCATATGAACTGCCTCTGACAAAAAAAAATCATAGGTAAGTAAAGGGCTAAGCTAAGTAAAGAACGATGTTGGCAAAATGTTGTTGTTATTGTTTTTTAGGGGGGTTTTGGTCCAGGCACTTCGTAAGGAACGAATTGTCGTAAAACCTTCAAAAAGGACTCATTCAATTGAAGATTAAGAGGGCTAGTGCTCTTTTTGATGCAAAGATGATTGGAGTGCAAATAGCCTCTCTCCCACCCACATCATTTCCCTAAATATATCTAAGCAAAATTTTGAGATAGCCATTTCGTTCGGTGTTGTTGAAAGGTCCAAATTATGTCCTTAAGGATGACCCTCCCCCTGACCTCACAGTAAGGGTCGTAAGTTATGCTCTCGGGGTATATAAGTTTTTTAAAGAAAGAGTGATCACATAAATTTAGGAGGGGCTCATTGGATGGGTAATCGGAAGTTCTAGTGTCCTTTTTAAGATTCAAAATGATCGGAGGGCAGCAGCCCCTCTCCCAGCACACTTGTCGTATTTTCCTGAAATGTGGCCAATAACAATTTTGATATACGCATTTTATTGAAAATAATCCAAAGACCGTATAATAATGGCTTTTGGCGTTGGAGCAAACCCCCAGAGCCTGGGGACAAGAGTTGTAGGTTGTGCCCCTGGGGCATTTAAAGTTCTTACGGAAGGGATGGTAGTATAAGCTATAGTGGGGACTAATTTGGTTGAAGATTAGAAGTTCTAGTTCCCTTTTAAGAGTCGAAAATGATGGAGTAATCTAGTCCTCCTCCCCCCGACTACTCTTCTTTTCCCCAAACACATCTGGTTGATTGTGAGATAGTTATTTTGTTCAAAATAGTCCGAAGAACATATAAAAGTATCTCCAGGGTTGACAGAACCCACTAGAGCCTTGGGGCAAGGGTTGTAAGTTATGCTCTGGGGTCATATAAGATTTTTTTTATGGAATGACTTGTCATAGAAACTTCAGATGGGGCTCATTTGATTTGAATTTGGAGCTAAAATACCCTATATTAAAGTCAAAGTGATTTTAGAGCAACCAGCCACCCACCCCCCGCACGCCCATCATTTCTCCAAAAACATCCAATCAAAATTTGACATAGTAATTTTCTTCAGAGTAGTTGAAGAGTCCAAAAATTGAGTCATTGAGGGTGATAACCCCTTCCCACAGTCCTCAAGGAAGGGGTTATAGGTTATACACTGGAGCATATAAGGTTCTTACAGAAAAGGTGGTCGTATATACTTCGGAAGGAGCTCACTGGATAGGTAATAAAAGTTCTCGTGCGTTTTACAAGAGTCAAAGTGATCGGAGGGCCGATACCCCCTCCCACACATCGTGTTTTCCCAAAATACATCCAATAGAAATTTCCAGATAGCCATTTATTCAAAATAGTCCAATGATCACATAAAAAGGCTTTTGGGGTTGATACAAACCATCACAGTCTAGGGACATTACTTGTAAGTTACGGTTTGGGAGCATCTAAGGTATTTGTGGAAAGGGTGATTGTGTAAATTTTAGAGGTGGCTCATTTGGTTGAAAATTGGAAGTTCTAGTTCCCTTTGAAGAGTCATAAGGGATGAAGTGAACTATCCCCCCAACTAACCCTCTTTTTACCAAAAGCATCTGATCGAAATTGTGAGATACCCATTTTATTCAAAATAGTTCAAAGAACATATAACAATGCCTCCAGGGTTGACACAACCCCCCAAAGCCCTGGGGCAAGGTTTGCGAGATATGCCCTAGGGCATTTACGGTTTTCACGGAATGGGTGGTCACATAAACTTCAGATGGGGCTCATTTGACTTGAAATTGGTAGTTTCCTTTTTAAGATTCATAGTGATTTGAGATTAACCGTCCCTCCCCATCCCTACGCCCATTATTTCCCAAAACAAACATACAATCAAAGTTTTGAGATATATTTTTTGAGCATTGTTGAAAGGTTAAGGAATTATGAAAGGAGATTGAAATAAACACTTAAGAAAATGTCAAGGGGAAATTTGAACTAAATCAAAACATACTATGTACATATAGATTGCTAATCCGGGCGTATCAGTAATATTTTTGGAACGGCTTATCGTATCAAGAGAAATTTCAAAGTCATCATGAGTGGGATGTTCAGTTGACTAAAAGGCAAAATGTAACTGCTACTACTGTTATTAATACTAAATCTACTACTGTTACTACTACTTACAATAATACATTACTGCTACAACTGTTCCTACTACTACCACTACTACCATAATACTAGTACAATTAAGGCTACGTGTATGAAGGTAAACAATTTACAGAATTTTGGGGGGAAATTTGAACTAAATCAAAACACACTGTACGCAGGCAAATTGTCGAAAGGATGTTTTGGTATTGAGTTGGAATTTCAAAGAATACTTAAAAAGTAAGATCAATTGACAAAAACGCAATATATGCATGTAACTACTAACACTACTACCACTGCTACTTTTATTAATACTACTACTGCTACTAAACTATACCAACTATTACTTCAATTGCAACATCTTGTATGGCTTGGAGTATTAAGTTGGAAAGAGTGTCAAAAGGGGGTCAAAAGCGCACATCAGCAATATTTTTAGAACAGCTTACTGCGTCAAGGTGAAACTTTCGGGACATCATTAAAGGAATGGTCAACTGACCAAACGGCAAGATGAATATACTACTACCGCTATTAATACTGCTCCTAGTGCTACTACTAATATCACACTATCACTACAACTGCTTCTCCTACTACCACTGCAATTACTGTGATACTAGTACTTATAAGGCTAAGTCTAACAATTATCAAAAAAAAATAGTCATATATAAGGCACAAAACCATGACTGATAAAAAAAAAAAAATCCCGATCAAGAATTTAACTTCTGACATTCTGATTCGAAGTCATACACTCTACTCTAGTAACTGAAATACGGTGGCTGATAATAGAATTATAGCTATTGGCTTTATTCGTACCATAACTTACGGCTCTTTTCTCTGGAGCTATGCCATGTTATCACCAAAAGCATTATTATTGTACCTTACTCAGCAAATACATTTTTAATTGGATATTATGAAACATTAAGTCAATTAAAATTTTATTGTAAAGAGTGAAAGCATTAAACTATATTTGGTGAAGATGAACTTTTGCATACTCATGTATTACCTGTGAAAAATAGTTTCATGTACTGCTCCTCAATAATAGCACGTTGGTCACATGTGCTGGAACACTCCACGGAACTTACTGACATTATGATCATAGTCAGCCGAAGGACTTTATCGCCAATATTACAAGAACTTTATTGCAGCCACCTAAAAAGCGACACCAAAAGTGCCATTTTTGTGCTAATATGGCTGGCACTTATGGATGGCAGTAATGATAAAAAGCACATAAATATAAGCAAGAGCTTTCAAATGAGCCATTAAACACCTCTCTAAAAAGTTCTCGTAGCCCACTAGTCCAAGCTTTTCCACTTGAGACATGGCCCCAAAAGGGCCTTTTTTAGAGGTGGAACTTATAGGAATAACGAAGATATGAGCACTATAAGCTATTAAACATCTGTCTACGATGTTCTGGTAGCCCGCTAACCACACCCCTTGAGAAATGGCATAAAAAGTACCATTTTTAGTGCCATAAGGCATTTGTAGATGGCATAATTTATTAAAAGCACGTAGATATGAGAAATTATTCTTAAATGAGCCAATAAACATCTCTTTATGATATTCTGGTAACCTGCTATCCCTTGAAAAAAAGGGAGACACATCAGTGCTACCGATGCAAAAATGGGATTTTTCTTGCTGTTCAAGTTTAGGGAATGTAATTCCCAATTCTAGTTTTTCAACCATGCTGATTCCAATGGTGCATTTTCAGTTTCGATCAGACGCCACTTTCAAGGGGTCTCCGGCCTTTTCTCAAAATTATCATAAATTTCTTTTCGCAATAAACTTTTACTTTTAAGGTGAACCAAAATAATAGTTGCCATTCCTGAATCAGTGTAAGGCGGAATTTTTATCAACAGACAGTTTTTTTCAAAACGATGAAAACATTAGCAAAATGAATGAGCTTGTAGAGGTTTTGCGTGTTCAAGATGCCAGAATAGTTTTTAAAATTAGTATCAAGAAGACTAAGTCGATAAGACTAGGAATATGTGAAGGTGAAGAGATGATATTGGGTAGTGACAAAATCGCTCCAGTAGACAGCTTCACTTATCTATGTAGTATCATTAGCTTAGGCGGTAGGTGCAGCGAAGACGTTACGAATGGAATAGCAAAGGCCCAGGTTTTCTTTTCACAGTTAAAACAAGAGCTAAGAGCTCATATGGCACTTGTGACGAGGCAAGAAGAGCTAAGAGCCAAGAGTTCATATGATATGAGCTCTAACAAAATTCTAAGAATCAATAGATTGATTTAAAAGGAAGATCAGAGGCTTAATGCCGGTCAGGATTTAAAATAAGAGCTCTGAGTCACGATGTCCTTCTAAATATCAAAATTCATTAAGATCCGATCCCCCACTCGTAAGTTATAAATACCTAATTTTTTCCTCTCCCTTTAGCCTCCCAGATGGTCGAATCTGGGAGAACGACTTTATCAAGTCAATTTGTGCAGCTCCCTGACACACCTACCAATTTTCATCGTCGTAGCACGTCCAGAAGGGCCAAACTCGCCAAACCACTGAACCCCTCCCCCCAACTCCCCCGAAGAGAGCGAATCCGGTACGGCTACGTCAATCACGTATCAAGGACATTTGCTTATTTTATCCACCAAGCTTCATCCCGGTTCCTCCACTCCAAGTTTTTTCCAAGATTTCCCCCTCCAACTCCCCCAATGTCAAAAGATCTGGTCGGAATTTGAAATAAGAGCTCTGAGACATGAATTCCTTCTACATATAAAATTTCATTAAGATCTGATCACATATTCGTAAGATAAAAATACCCCAATTTTCACGTTTTCCAAGAGTTCCGGTTCTCCCCTCCCCCCAACTCCTCCCAATGTTACAGGATCTGGTCGGAATTTAAAGTTAGAGCTTTAAAGCACAAGATCCTTCTAAATATCAAATTTCATTAAGATCTGGTCACCCTTTCGTAAGTTACAAATACCTCATTTTTCCAAATTCCCCCCTCCAACCCCACCAGCAGATCCGGTCCGGTTATGTCAGTCACGTATCTTAGACACGTTTTAATTCTTCCCGTCCAGTTTCATCCTGATCTCTCCGCTTTAAGTATTTTCTAAGATTTCTGATCCCCCAAAACTGCCCCCCCCCCAATGACGCTTGATCCGGTTGAGATTTAAAGTAATAGAAATGAGTTACGAGATCCTTATAAATATGAAGTTTCATTATGATCCGATCACTCCTTCGTCAGTTAAAAATACGTCATTTTTTCTAATTTTTCAGAATTACCTCCCCCCCTCCCCAATAGAGCGGACCCGTTCCAATTATGTAAGTGACGTATCTAAGACTTCTGCTTATTTTCCCCATCAAGTTTCATCCCGATTCCTCCAATCTAAGCGTTTTCCATGATATTAGGTTCCCCCACCCCAAACTCCCCTAATGATTTTAAATCCTTCTAAATATCAAATTTCATTGAGTTCCGATCACCCGTTTGTAATTTAAAAATACCCCATTTTTTCTAATTTTTCAGAATTACCCCCCCCCCAACTACCCAAAAGAGAGAGAATCCGTTCCGGTTATGTCAATCATGTATCTAGGACTTGTGCTTATTTTTCCCACCAAGTTTCATCCCGATCCCTCCACTCTAAAGGTTCCCAAGATTTTAGGTTTCCCCCTCCCAACTCCCCACATTGTCACCAGATCCGGTCAGGATTTAAAATAACAGCTCTGAGACACGATATCCTTCCAAACATTTTTTCTATTTTTCCGAATTAACGGGCCCCCACCCCCCCCCCGCCCTAGATGGTCAAATCGTGAAAACGACTAGTTCTAATTTAATCTAGTCCGGTCCCTGATATGCCTGCCAAATTTCATCGTCCTAGCTTACCTGGAAGTGCCTAAAGTAGCAAAACCGGGACCGACAGACAGACCGACAGACCGGCAGAATTTGCGATTGCTATATGTCACTTGGTTAATACCAAGTGCTATAGAAACTGGAAGAATAGGAAGAGAAGTCTGCGAATCAAGATTAGAATATTGGAAGCTACAAGGATTACAGTGATCTAGCGGGGTTCTGAAGCGTTGGCACTCTGAAAAACGGAGGAAGATTTGCTAGATGTTTTCCAGGGAAATTACCAACGAATTGTTTTGGGATCCGACTGACTGACCGTATCTCAAACAGTAGGCAGTAGGAAAACCAAGGATCAGTTCTGCTTTCTAGGGCTATTATGCAAGAAGAAATGAGATAACCAGGACACGTTCCACAGATGAAGGATAACAGATTGCCAAAGATTGTCCTTGTCAGCCAATCGTCCAGGGCCAACGAAAAGTAGGTTGTCCCCGAATAAGGTGGAAGGATGTCGTAAGAAAAGTTTTAAGGGAAATAACAACTTCTTAGGAGGGTGTAAAGAGGGAGGCTTTGAATAGACTGAGATGGAGGAGAAGCGTACGTTGCTGTGTTTGCCTCAGGCGGCATGGTGCTGCAAAGAGTTAGTAGTAGTAGTAGCAGCATATCCTACATCAATTAGTTCAAATTAATTCAAACCAAAAAGGTTCAAATAGGCTGAATTAAGATACAGTATAGCCTCTAATAAGGGGTAACGAAAACGATGTCTGATTTTCACTTTTAGCAACCAAAACACTAACCAGAAATAAAGAAGACAATCAAACCCAAATTCAACGAGAATACAACAATATCTGGCTTCAGTATGCCATTTTTTGCTTCATATCCTTCTTTTCCCAAAGATAAAAAAAATATATTTAAAGTTTTTAATTATTTTAAGGATTCATAGACTAGAGGCTATATCGCATTAAAATGTTCGCCGGATCCGAGAAAACTTCCCCGCTAGTGAGGGCAACATAAATGCACTTTCTGAGTTGCTTTAAGGGTAACAAATGGAATCTGTATTGGCAATGACTGTATTATCTGTACTGAATAGAAAATCGAATGGCACATTTTTGCGTATTCCGACTTCATGCGATGTGGACTTCCAAAAGTATTGAGACAAAATGAGGGAGTTATGTGACATGGTTGGTCAGCAATAAACATTTCGCCGAAATTGCAATCAGACGTATATTGTTGTCTACAATTACCTAAAACTAAAACAAGAGCTAAGAGCTCATATGGCACTTGTGACGAGGCGAGAAGAGCTAAGAGCCAAAAGATCATATGGTATGAGCTCTAACAAAATTCTATGAATCAATAGATTGATTTTAAAAAAAAGAAGCTTAATGCCGGTCAGGATTTAAAATAAGAGCTCTGAGTCACGATGTCCTTCTAAATATAAAAATTCATTAAGATCAGATCACCCACTCGTAAGTTATAACTACCTATTTTTTTCTAATTTTTCCTCTCCCTTTAGCCCCCCAGATGGTCGAATCTGGGAAAGCTCCGTGACACACCTACAAATTTTCATCGTCGTAGCACGTCCAGAAACACCAAACTCACCAAATCACTGAACCCCTCCCCCCAACTCCCCCAAAGAGAGCGAATCCAGTACTATTCTGTCAATCACGTATCAAGGACATTTGTTTATTCTATCCACCAAGTTTCATCCCGATTCCTACACTCCAAGTGTTTTTCCAAGATTTCCCCCTCCAACTCCCCCCAATGTCAAACGATCTGGTCGGGATTTGAAATAAGAGCTCTGAGACATGAATTCTTTCTAAAAATCAAATTTCATTAAGATTCGATCATCTATTCGTAAGATACAAATACCACAATTTTCACGTTTTCCAAGAATTCCGGTTTCCCCCTCCAACTCCCCCAACGTCACAGGATCTGGTCGGAATTTAAAATAGAAACTTTATAGAACAAGATCCTTCTAAATATCAAATATCATTAAGATCTAGTCAGCCTTTCGTAAGTTACAAATACCTCAATTTTCAAAATTACCACCCCCTCCAATTCCCCCCAAAGAGAGCAGATCCGGTCCGGTTATGTCAGTCACGTATCTTAGACAGGTTTTTATTCTTCCCATCCAGTTTCATCCTGATCTCACCGCTTTAAGTATTTTCTAAGATTTCCAGCCCCCCCCCCCCCAATTACGCTTGATCCGGTTGAGATTTAAAATAAGAGATCTGAGTTACGAGGTCCTTCTAAATATGAAGTTTCAGGAAGATCCGATCACTCCTTCGTAAGTTAAAAATACGTCATTTTTTCTTATTTTTCAGAATTATCCCCCCCCCCCCAATAGATCAGATCCGTTCCAATTATGTATATCATGTATGTAAGACTTCTGCTTATTTTTCCCACCAAGTTTCATCCCGATCCTTCCAATCTAAGCGTTTTCCATGATTTTAGGTTCCCCCACCTCAAATTTCCCCCAACGTCACCAGATCCAGTCAGGATTTAAAATAAGAGCTTAGAGACACGATATCCTTCTAAATATCAAATTTCATTGAGATCTGATAACCCGTTCGTAAGTTAAAAATACCTCATTTTTTCTAATTTTTCAGTATTAACCCCTCCCCCAACTACCCCAAAGAGAGCGGATCCGTTCCGGTTATTTCAATCATGTATATAGGACTCGTGATTATTTTTTCCACCAAGTTTCATCCCGATCCCTCCACTCTAAGTGTTTTTTCAAGTTTTAGGTTTCCCCCTCCCAGCCCCCCTCCCAATGTCACCAGATCTGGCCGGGTTTAAAATAAGAGCTCTGAGCCACGATATCCTTTTAAATATCAAATTTCATTGAGATCCGATCACCTGTTCGTAAGTTAAAAATACCTCATTTTTTCTAATTTTTTAGAAACAATCCCCCCCCAAATATCCCAAAGAGAGCGGATCCGTTCCGTTTATGTCAATCATGTATCTAGCACTTGTGTTTATTTTTTCCACCAAGTTTCATCCCGATCCCTCCACTCTAAGTGTTTTTCAAGTTTTAGGTTTCCCCCTCCCAAATCCCCCCCAATGTCACCAGATCCGGTCAGGATTTAAAATAAGAGCTCTAAGACACGATATCCTTCTAAACATCAAATTTCATTGAGATCCGATCACCCGTTCGTAAGTTAAAAATACCTCATTTTTTCTAATCTTTCAGAATTACCAACCCCCCCCCCCCCAAATACCCCAAAGAGAGTCCGTACCGATTATGTCAATCACAAATCTGGGACTTGTGATTATTTTTCCTATCAAGTTTCATCCCGATCCCTCCACTCTAAGTGTTTTCAAAGATTTTAGGTTTCCTCCAACTCCCCCCAATGTCATTAGATCCGGTCGGAATTTAAAATAAGAGTTCTGAGACACAATATTATTCAAAACATCAAATTTCATTAAGATCCCATCACCCACTCATAAGTTAAAAATACTTCATTTTTTCTATTTTTTCCGAATTAACCGGCCCCCCTCTCCCCCCAGATGGTCAAATGAAAACGACTACGACTATTTCGTAGAGAAAACGACCATTTCTAATTCAATCTGGTCCTGTCCCTGATACGCTTGGCAAATTTCATCGTCCTAGCTTACCTGGAAGTGCCTGAAGTAGCAAAACCGGGACCGACAGACAGACAGACCGACAGAATTTGCGATTGCTATATGACACTTGGTTAATACCAAGTGCCATAAAAACTGACATGGGACTTATTTGGCAAGTAATATAGTATATACAGACGGAAGTTGCTGACTCCCTGTTAGATTTTGCTTTATATTTCCTAAAAATATTTTTGGGAGTGAGAGGTACTTACAACTCTAGCGGAACTGAGAGCTAATTAGAGGCTGTATTGTGTTAAAAAAAAACACAGTCGGAGGGTTGCTCAGTCTAAGTATTTTTTTTTCAAGACTTACCCAAAACTTTCAGGTCCTCTCTCTGAAGAAGAGACTGCTATTTCTTTAGGTGAGCAAGATTTCAATACGACAAAGTGCTACCTATGGCAGAATCTGAGCTGGTGTTTGCACACACAGAGGGGCCAGGGGAATAGGAAGGATGCTTCCCCATCTTCACACTGGTACAGTGGATTTTCTCCATAAAAATGATGACCTGAACATTCCCTTATTTTTGATTTCTGCCTCCTCAAGGACAAGATCATTGTTCATCTAAGTAGGGGGATTACAAAATATAATATGTTTAGTACTTATGCCTGCTTAATTAAAGCCGAAATGATGATTGACGCTTCACGGTGTACGGGGAGCTATAAAGAAGAAGAAGAAGAAAAAGAAGAAAAGTACTAACTAGTCAATTAACATTTAAATATGGACACATACTGGCACTGGTGGCTCCACTATTGTCATAGAGTCATCTTCTAAATAGTAGGTAATTACGACATGTCTTGTGATTCCACCATCGGTAAACGTTGCATTGAATCTAAGACAACACCTATCATAAGTGACATAGTTGGGTGGTGGTGCAGGAGATGTAGATCTGTTCAGTGCTGACATCATCCTGTCTTCCCTGAAAAGGATAACGGAAAAAATTACGAAGGTTCAAGCGTCACCATGAAGAATCATGGATGCAGCAGTAGCTGCGACCTAGCAAAGAGTGAATCAACAGTTAAACAGTCCAACGCTATTTTGAAAATACTAATTTTCATTCGGATATAATTGAACAGCAATTTGTAGTTACAGGAAGAAACTTTAGAACATTTTAAAAAGAGCCCGAAACCCTTCACAAATACTCCCAATTGAAATTCGCCAGTCTCTAATTCTAAATTGAATAATAAAAACAAGTTTTTTTTAACTGCAAATAAGGAGCGACATCAAAACTTAAAACGAACAGAAATTATTCCGTATATGAAAGGGGTTGTCCCCTCCTCAACGCCCCGCTCTTTACGATAAAGTTTGACTCTGTCACAACTCTACTTTTTAAAACAATTAAAAAACTGTAGCGTAAAGAGGAAGGCGTTGAAGAGGGGACAGCCCCTTTCATATACGGAATAATTTCTGTTCGTTTTAAGTTTTGATGTTGCTCCTTACTTGCAGTTAAAAAAACTTGTTTTTATTATTTAATTTCTGAACAATTTTGAATTAATGCATGTTTTTATTTTGGCTCACCGTACATGAATTAACAAAATTTGCATATTCATTTTTTATGGCGCTTGGTATTAACCAAGTGACATATAGAGATCGCAAATTCTGTCGGTCTGTCTGTCCCGATTTTACTTTAGGCACTTCCAGGTAAGCTAAGGATCAGGTAAGGTAAGACGATGAAATTTAGCAGGCGCATCAGGGACCGGAATTCTGAAAACTAGAAAAATAAGATGCTTATAACTTACGAAGAAGTGATCGGATCTTACTAAAATTTGAAGTTTGGAAGAATATCGTGTCTCAGAGCTCTTATTTTAAATCTCGACTGGATCCGGTAACATTGGGGGGAATTGAGGGGGGAACCAAAAATCTCAGAAAACGCTTAGAGTTGAGGGATCGGGATGAAACTTGGTGGTAAAAATAATCATAAGTCCTAGATACGTGACTGAAATAACCGGAACGGATTTGCTCTCTTTGGGGGAGTTGGGGGAGGAGGGTTAATTCTGAAAAATTAAATAAAATGAGGTATTTAACTTACAAAGGAGCGACCGTATCTTAATGAAATTAGATGTCTAGAAGGATATTGTGTCTCAGAGCTCTTATTCTAAATTCCGAGCGGATCCGGTGACGAGAAAGTTGGGGGGGGGCGGAACCTAAAATCTTGGAAAACGCTTAGAGTGGAGGGATCGGGATGAAACTTGGTGGGAAAAATAAAAAAGTTCTAGATACGGGATTGACATAACCGGAACGAATCGGCTCTCTTTGGGAGGGTTGCGGGGAGGATTAATTAAAAAAAAATTAGAAAATGAGGTATTTTTGACTTACGAAAGAGTGATTTTATCTTAATGAAATTCCATATTTAGAAAGACCTCGAAACTCAGATCTCTTTTTTTAAATCCCGACCAGATCCAGTGTCATTAGGGGGGACCGGACATCTTGGAAAACACTTAAAGCAGAGAGATCTGGATGAAACTCCGTGGAAAGAATAAGCACAAGTCCAAGATAGGTGACTGACACAACCCGACCGGATCCGCTCTCTTTGGTGAAGTTGGGGGGGGAGTAATTCGGAAAAATTAGAAAAAATGATGTATTTGTAACTTACGAACGGGTAATCATATCTTAATGAAATTTGAAATCTAGAAGGATCTTGTGCTTTAGAACTCTCATTTTAAATCTCGACCAGATCCGGTGAAATTAAAGGGAGTTGGAGTGAGAAACCAGAATTCTTCGAAAACGTGAAAATCGAGGTATCTTACGAACGGGTGATCGGATCTTAATGAAACTTGGTATATAGAAGAATCTTATGTCTCAGACGCTCCACATTCAATTCGAATCGGATCCGGGGACATAGAGGGTTGGAGGGAGGAAACAGAAATCTTGGAAACCGGAAATCTTGGAAAACCATTAGAGTGGAGAGATCGGGATGAAACTTGATGGGAAGGATAAGCACAAGTTATAGATACGAGATTGATGTAATTGGTACGGATCCGTTCTCTTTGAGGGAGCTGGGGGTTGTTAATTTGGAAAAATCAGAAAAATTGAGGTATTTTTAGCTTAAGTACGGGTCACCGGATCTTAACGAAATTTAATCAAACAGTTCGTGGTAACGAACTGTAGTAAGGAGCGACCCGGCTCAATAGTAACCAAAACTCTAAAAAATGGAATTTTGATACCAATACCTACATCAAAAGAATCGCATTTTAATACTGATTTTAAATATATAAGTTTCATCAAGTTTAGTCTTACCCATCAAAAGTTACGAGCCTGAGAAAATTTGCGTTATTTTAGAAAATAGGGGGAAACGACCCCTAGAAGTCATAGAATATTAACGAAAATCACACCATCAGATTCAGCGTACAAGAAAACCCTACTGTAGAAGTTTCAAGCTCCTATCTACAAAAATGTGGAATTGTGTATTTTTTTGACAGAAGCCAGATCACGAATGCGTGTTTATTTTTTTATTATTTTTTTTTTTTCCAGGGGTGATCGTATCGGCCCAGTTGTCCTAGAATGTTGCAAGAGGGCTTATTCTAACGGAAATGAAAAGTTCTAGTGCCCCTTTTAAGTGACCAAAAAAATTGGAGGGCACCTAGGCCCCCTCCCACGCTAATTATTTTACCAAAGTCAACGGATCAAAATTCTGAGATAGCCATTTTATTCAACGTAGTCGAAAAGCTTCATAACTATGTCTTTGGGGACGACTTACTCCCCCACAGTCCCCTTGGGAGGGGCAACATGTTACAAACTTTGACCTGTGCTTACATATAGTAATGGTTATTGGGAAGTGTACAGGTGTTTTCAGGAGGATTTTTTTGGTTGGGGGGAGGGGTTGAGAAGAGGGGGATATGCTGGGGGAACTTTCCATCGATAATTGTCATGGGGGAAGAAAATCTCCATGAAGGGAGCGCAGGATTTACTAGCATTATTTAAAAAAACAATGAAAAAATAAATATGAAAAAGTTCTTTCAGCTGGAAGTAAGGAACAGCATTAAAACTTAAAACAAACAGAAATTATTACCCATATAAGGCGCTCATCTCCTCCTAATACCTCGCTCTTTACGCTAAAGCATTTTTAGTAATTTCAACTATTTATAAGATAAGATAAGATTTATTCATCACGAAACACACATACAATATTACATTTTACTATTTCCCCAAAGGCTCTTTGGCCTGTAAAAAAGGGGAAAATGAACGAGCCACTTACTCAGAGAAGAAAAAAATAATCACTTACTCACAGAGAGAAGAGCAAAAAGGAGAAGAGAGGAAAGTATAAATAAATGAAAAACTATAGAAAACGAAACTAAATAGACTAATATATGGAACAGACTAAATTAATTATGTAGATCTGTAGATAAAATAGACTCCAATGAAATAATCAGGAAATATAAATGCATACATACACGCATATACACATATAAAAAGAGATAAAATAATTTCTAAGAAGCCAATGAATTTTTAATAATTTTTTTGAACAAACCAAATGAGTGGCACCTTCGAGCTGATTCGGGCAACTTATTCCATACAATGTAACTCGCAATTAAAGGATTAAAGTCTGACCTTACACAAGGAGTAAAAGGAACTTGAATATGATTTTCGGTATTGCGAAGATTATAATTATTCTGATCAGAGGTGAAAGATGGCTGAACACTTAGGGGACGGGGGAGGTTACCATGAAGCTGAGAAAAAGTAAAACATGCACACGAAAGAATATACAGTGACTCAAGATCAAACTATTGGGATAACTCTTGAACGATTAGTTTCCTTAATGAGGTTTATAGCTTTATTGTAAACCTTAGAAAGTGGTTTTAACAGTGAAGGAAAGGTTGACATCCATACTATTAGATAGTAGGAAACGTAAGATCGGATCAAGGAGTGAAAAAAGATTTCCAAAATTGATCCAGGGAAAATATGTTTGAGTTTCCTTAAAATACCGAGACTCCTGCATATCTTCATTCTAATCAAATCAATGTGACGCTTGAAAGACAAGTTTTCATCAACAAGAATGCCCAAAAAACGAACATATCGATCTTTAGATCTGTGAATTATCCCATTTGGCTGATGAATTTCTGATAACTTGGGATAAATCTGAGAAACATGCGAAAATATAAAAAAATTGGATTTTGAATAATTTAGGGTAAGAAAATTAGCATCAAGCCATGAAATTACTCTCTCAAACAAGTATTCCAAGTTTAATCGAAGCTCGGATTCACAGTTCCCCGAAGTGCCGAGTGTGCTATCATCAGCAAAACAAACAAGGACATCAGAAGATGGTGAACTATAGCTGGCACTATGGGCAAGGGAAGGTTTAGGGTGACAGGGTCTACAGCAATGAATAGGTTTCTGCTTTTTTACTGCGTAAAAAAGATCATTTATATAAATCAAAAATAGCACTGGCCCTAAAACTGATCCCTGAGGGACGCCAAAATTCACTTGTGATTGACAGAAATTAAATTGTGGATTGACAGAAATTAACCTATCATTCAAATAAGATTGAAACCAAGAAAAAACATTACCCCTAATGCCAAAATGAGACATCTTCGATAGAAGAATTTCATGGGTTAAGGAATCGAATGCCTTGCGAATATCCAGGAATATAGCAGCCGGAATTAATCCTGAATCCAATTCAGAATGTATAAAATTCAAAAGGGTCATACAGGCATGCTCAGTGGAGTGCTTCATTCGGAAACCAAATTGAAAATCATGAAGAAACTCTTTCGATTTTAGAAATTTGAGCCTACGAGAAAGCATAGCCTTTTCGAAGATTTTACTAAATACTGATAAAATTGAAATTGGTCGATAATTTGCTGGATCATTTCTTGGTCCACCTTTATACAGAACAATAATCCGAGCACGCTTGAGAGGATCTGGAAAAACCCCATATTTAAATGAAAGATTAACAAGTTTTGTAAGAGGCACAACTATTGAAGGAAGAATAGATTTAACTACCTTAGTAGGAATAGAATCTGGCCCAGATGAAGATGAGTCTTTCAAGCCATTAACAATTTTAGTAATTTCAATTTCTGTTACTGGCTCTAGAAACATAGACTTAACACAAGACGGCCCGAGGTAAGATCTAAAGTCCAACTTAGACCGAGATAAAGTAGCTGTGGAAGCGATAGTATTACCAATACTAGCGAAAAATGAAGTAAATGCTTCTTGGACATTAAGCTCACCCTCTACGGTCTCGTCACCAATGACCAGACTCATAGGTAAAGAGCTATATTGAGAACCAGGTTTAAGCACAGAATTTATTACCTTCCAAGCTTTACCAACTCCAAGTTTCTGGGGTCATTCTTAATGAATTGTGACAAAATTTAAGCTTTAATGTAAAGAGCGAGGATCTGACAAGGGGGCGAACCCCCTCATATATGTAATAAAAATATGAGAATACAAAAGTTCTTTACGTAATCTAATTTATAAGATACGTAAATCTTTTACTAATAAAAATATTCGTAAAAAATTAAAAGTTCTAGTTGCCTTTTTAATTAACCAAAAAATCGGAGGGCAACTAGGCTTCCTCCCCCGCTCTTTTTTCCTCAAAATCATTCGATCGAAATTATGAGAAAGCCATTTAGCCAAAAAAAAAAAAAAATGCAAATTTCGTTTTAATTATTCCTGCGCGGAGAGCCAAAAATCAAAACATGCATTGATTCAAAAACGTTCAGAAATTATATAATAAAAAAAAAATAAGTTTTTTTAACTGAAAGTAAGGAGCGAGATTAAAACTTAAAACGAACAGAAATTACTTCGTATATGAAAGAGGCTGCTTCCTCATCAACGCCCGGCTCTTTACGCTGAAGTTTTTTACTGTTTTAAAAAGAAGAATTGAGAGAAAGAGTCAAACTTTAGCGTAAAAAGCGGGGCGTTGATGAGGAAGCAGCCTCTTTCATATACGAAGTAATTTCTGTTCGTTTTAAGTTTTAATGTCGCTCCTTACTTTCAGTTAAACAAACATGCTTTTTTATTTATATATAGAAGGAACTCATGTATCAGAGCTCTTATTTCAAATCACGACCAGATCTTTTGCCATTGGCGGGAGTTGGAGGGGGTAACCGGAAATCTTGGAAAACGCTTATAAATGTCGTAGATACGTGTTGACGTAACCGGACCGGATCCGCTCTCTTTGGTGGAGTTAGGTGGTGGGGTTTAGTGCTTTGGCAAGTTTGGTGCTTCTGGACGTGCTAGGACGGTGAAAATTGGTAGGCGTGTCAGGGAGCTGCACAAATTGACTTGATAAGGTCGTTTTCTCCGATTCGATCATCTGGGGGGCTGAAGGGAGAGGAAAAATTAGAAAAATTGAGGTATTTTTAACTTACGAGTGGGTAATCAGATCTTAATGAATTTTGAGAATTAGAAGGACTCGTGATTCAGAGCTCTTATTTAAAACCCCGAACGGCATTAAGCCTCTGATTCTCCTTTTAAAGCAATCTATTGATTCTTAGAATTTTGCTAGAGCTCATACCATATGAGCTCTTGGCCCTTCCGACCTCGTCACAAGTGCCATATGAGCTCTTAGCTCTTGTTTTTATTTTTGCTAAATAGCTTTCACGTAGTTTTGATCGGACAATTTTGATGAGAAAAGGGGTGGAGGAGGAGGCCTAGTTGCCCTCCATTTTATGGTTACTTAAAAATACAATTTTTTTTAACGAACGTTTTTGTTAGTAATAAATATTCGTACCTTACGAATTAACTTACGTAACGAACTTCTATATTTGAGTATTTTTATTACATATAAGAGGGGGTTTGGCCCCTCGTCATTACCTCGCCCTTTACAAAAAAGCTTAAATTTTGTCCCAAATCTTTAAGAATGACCCCTGAATCACAAAGGCCGTAGAATAAATAGTTGAATTTACTAAAAATACTATAGCGTAAAGAGCAAGGTATTGTTGAGGAGACGAATTCCCTTATATTCGTAATATTTTATGTTCGTTTAAAGTTTTAATGCTACTCATTACTTCCAGTTGAAATTTTTATTTATTTATTTTCTCATTTTTTTAAATAATGGTAGAAAATTCTGCGCTCCTTTCATGGATATTCTCTTCCCTCATGAAAAATCATCCATGGAAAGATCCTTCCACGTAATGTGTGGGGGTGGGGTCCTTGGTGCCCTTCAATTTTTCTGGTAAATTAAAAAGGGCACTAAAACTTTCAATTTCCATTAGAATGAGCCCTCTCGCAAGATTTTAGGACCACTGGGTCGACACGATCACCCCAGGAAAAAAAAAAAAAACAAAAAAAAAGAAACAAACAAACAAATAAACACGCGTCCGTGATCTGTCTTCTGGTGAACAAATATAAAATTCCGAATTTTTATAGATAGGAGCTTGAAACTTCTACAGTAGAGTTCTCTGATTCGCTGAATCCGATGGTGTGATTTTTGTTAAGATTCTATGACTTTTAGGGGATGTTTCCTCCTATTTTCTAAAATGAGGCAAATATTCTCAAGCTTGTCACTTTTGATAGGTAAGACTAAACTTGATGAAACCTATATATTTCAAATCAGCATTAAAATGCGATTCTTTTGATGTAACTATTGGTGTCAAAATTTCGTTTTTTATAGTTTCGGTTACTATTGAGCCGAGTCGCTCCTTACTACAGTTCGTTCACCACAAACTGTTCGATCATCTGATTATACATTGTCGGAACTCTTATTTGAAATTTACAATTCCCAAGATTAAACAACAAGTAAAATAACATTTTTTCATGAGTTGCCCTGATGGGTCTCCTTTAGTTTCTTTTTTCAAATGATTTCAAAGGAAAGATTAAGCGTCCCTTGTGTAACGGAACCCCAAACAACTGAACCCGTGTAACTGAACCCTCATGTACCTGATCACAGTTGCAAAAAAATCCCGTGCAACTGAACCCTACTTTAACTGAGCCCTCGTGCAACTGGGCCCCTGTGCGACTGAGCCTTAGTGTGACTCAAATCTCGTGTAAGGGAACCCTCGTAACCCTCTTGTAGGGTTCAAGGTTCAAGGTTCTTTTATTATAACCAATATATACAAAATATTAGGTAACTCAAGGCTGAGAGTATAGCTCGAATCCAATTGAGCTACCTTTAAGCAACACTAAATCTGCACAAAAATTAAAAACAAATAGTTCTCTTAACCAATCTTGGCAGAAATAAATAAAAAACTAATCCCGTGCCGCACTGAGGGCACGATGCCGTACTGAGGGAACTCCATTTAACTGAACCCTCGTGTAACTGAACCCCCATGCAGCTCAACCCCATTTAACTGTACCCTCGTCCGACTAAACCTATTTCTGGGACTATGACCTTCAAGAGTGTTAGGACCCTGTGACTGAAAAGTTTCGCTAATTTTCGAATATATACAACAGAAGGATAAATTGTTGTTTTTTCATGGGAGGGGGGACATAGTGTAACATGGAAGGGACATTAAACAGCATTGACCAGTAAAAAAAGATCTTTCATTAGAGTAAGAGTTTGTCACCTCCGACGAAACAGGCTGAACAAAATTCTTTAGTTATGCTATTGATTTAAGAAGCGTTGAGCTGAATGCACTTGATTTGAATGGGATTGAGTCAGAAAGGCATTAGTTAAAGAGGGGTTGAATTAAATGAGGATTGAGTTAAATGAGGGTTGAATTACACGGAAGTTTAGCTGAATGTGGGTTCAGTTGCATAAGGTTTGAATTACAAAAAGGTTAAGTTAAATGAGGGTTGAGCAGAATAGGATTAAGCTGCACAGATATTAAGTTGAGTGAGGGTTGAACTGCATAAGGGTTAAGTTACAAAATTGTTCAGTTGCATGGGGGCTCAGTTGCACGACGGTTTAGATAAACGAGGATTTAGTTTCACGAGTGTTCAGTTGCATGGGGGTTAAGTTGCACACGGGCTCAGATACACGAGTACGAGGGTGCGACTGCGACAAACTTTCAAGAAATTTTGCGGGGATTTTGAACAGAATCCAAACAAATTATGTGCTTACAGGCTATTAAAAGGGCGTATGAGCAATATCTAAGGAAAGGTTAAGGGTATTAAGTTGAATCTTTCAGGGTATGTTGAGGGGGATGTTGAAGTGAGCAGAGGGCAACCAGCATTCATTTTGCCCTTTTAAAATGCCTTCTTCCTTTAACAGTGACCGAAATTTTGAATTTGCAAAATAGTCAAAAGGTCTAATAACTACGCTTCCGGGGTAATAACTGCGAACATATGTTACTATTAAAGAATACATAAAACCCTAAGCGAACAGCGATTAAAATAAATGATCATATCAAACGAAAAGATAACATATATTAACAAAGATGATTAAATAAATCTTAATATCAAACACCAATCTTAATATCATTTAATATTAAATAAGTCAAAAGGGGTTATCTGTAATATCCCACGAATGGCTAAAGCAATGAAGTTGAAAATTTTTTGCGATATTAAGGGGGATGTTGTATTAAATTAAAAGCAACGAGGTGCATCCAAGTTGTCAAAAGGGCGTAGCTGCGCGCATCCATTTTGATCTCGGGAACGGCTATGGGTATTAAGTTGAAAGTTTAAAGGGATGCTATGGGGGATATTAAACAAAATCAAAAGACGGTATATCCAGGTTTTCAAAGCGGCATATCTTCAATATTTCAACAGCAGATAGGGAAGGGTATCAAGTTAAAACATGCAGAGGATGTTGAGAGGGGACAAACAAGTTTTTCAAAGAAAAGTAAAGAGTCATATAAAACTTAGGACCGGCAAAAATAAAATCCTATAATAGTTCAAAATCTAAACAACCAGGGATTTAAAGAACAAATGGAACCCTAATATCTATTTAATTATATAAATAGAACATAAAGATAATATATATTAATATAGATGAATAAATAATTTTAAAACGAGTAAAAACTTAATTTAATACTCAAGTCAAACTTAAACAAACAAAAACAGACAAATAGGAATTTGAATACTGCCCCTTCTCTCTCCCGTAACTGAAAAAGTTAATTTCTGGTAAAAGTTAACAGAAACAGATATATCTTAATTTCTGTTCATGTTGGGTTTCATTTATTTTTTAGTAATAATTTCCGGTTGTTTTCAGTTCGAACTATTTAACGACTTTTTTTCTGGTCTTATGTTTTATATGGTAGTTTACATCTCTTTGAAAAGCCTCATTTCCTACTTTTTTTCATCAATTGATCAAAGGTGTACTTCCAAATAGTCCTTATTCTCTATAACGTGTATGCCTATCACATCCATTTAATTTCGAGTCTTTTCTAGGTGAGAGGGTTTTCTCCATCATGAAAGCTACTATAGTTGAAATGATGAAAAATCAAACGTTATTGCCAAGGCGGTATCCAGGGGGGAGAGTTAGTGGTTTTGAAACCTCCCCCCCCGAAAAGTTTGTCCGACTCGTAAAAACGTAACAAAAATGCATTTGTACAAATTTTGGATGCATTGTTTTTAATTTGCCCCCCCCAGGAAAAAATATAAAACAATCCTGGATACGGCCCTGGCCATGCCCTTCCTTTAGGTTCACTTTCACCTGAGCCGCATATGCGGAACATTTATCAAAAAGCTTCGTTCTGAAAAACAATTGACACGTGGTCGAAAAAGCTTCAACCAGACGTAACAAGCCAAATAGGCTACGATCAGGAAATTCCTTTAAGAAGAATGTACTTATCTGTTAGCTAGTACACACTCGAAAATTTGGATCTATAAGAACGGGGTTGAAACAAAAGAGGCGCTTGGGAGGTAGATAGGATTTATATAATTTGGACTGTATAAAGTATAACCTAACAAGAATACCAACTGAATATTTATTAAAATAGTATGAATATTTAGTTTTCCACTGAGCCGAAGCTAATTGTCTCCGTATATAAGCATCAGTAAACTGATTATAGCCTGATTTATAGATCCAGATTCTCAAGTGTTTACTGGCTAACATATAAGTACAAAGAGGAGTTTCAGTTCTAAAAAATGATGATTGCCAAGTCCATCGGTACTTGGGTGGTTATCTTCATTACAACAATATATTACAATAATTAAGAGCTTTATAGCAAGAATTCCATTTTTAAATTAATACACTTTGTTCAGGGTGACACAGAGAAACTCATTCCATTAAAAAGAGGCTTACTTTTCAAATTTACTTAATACGCACTATGGATGACTATTAACATACTGAAGTACTTTTTCTAGCCTATTTAAACAAACTGTCCCGTCGCTTTTGTTTAAACATCCGTAAAAGTGGATAATACTATATGAGTTGTAACAGCTATATCCACATTCCGATAAGAAATTTATATTACCCTTGATTCCTATTTTCTGGAAACAAAAAAGCAGAGATCTTTTCAAAACACAAGATGCAAGGCAACTAGTATGTATGTGTGTTTGCATTTTAAGCGTCGTGAATTTAATAGCTGAAGACAGGTTTCCTTAATAATTAGCATTTAACTTTAGGAGTGCCAACTCGAGTTTCTTCTTGCAAAATGTAGAGAACTATCATTTTACGTGCTAGAGGTCATTAAAATCATTACATTTATCTATTGTAATTTGGTTAAAATTTCAAATTTAAAGCGGGTCATAACAGAAGATCTTTCAACATTTGCCCTCTTCCTGAAATATCCGAAATCTGTGCAACTGTTACCATATTTTTTATATATTTGTGATTTAATTTGACTTTTATTTTGGAAATCTATTCATTTGACGCTCCCAAATGAATATTACTATATTATGATTTATTACTATTATCGACAGTAAGGAACATGAAATCATATTGTTAATAAACTTAACTATTGTAGCAATTTAAAATATTAGGCATGCTCATATCTGAAGATGGAAACAGTAGATGCGTGAAAAGTGGAATAGCAATGGCGTGGAGTTTTCTATGCTTTTCAAAAAAGTTCACAAAAAATGGGAAGGTAATTCATAGAACTGAAATGAAACTTATAAACATTGTAAGAAAGGTGAACGCTTGTATGGATTGCAAAATTTGAGGAAAATATAAGATTCTATCCCATCGTCTAAGTCTATCAGAGGCAACAAACTATCAGAGCCTTAGTTAAGAGTGACGTGCCTTAGTGTTTTATTTTTTTCTGACCTCTTCGTGCACAAGGTTTTATCATAGAAACTTGGGAGAGTGCATAATCGATCATTTGGTTTTAGAAACTTGGGGGAGAACTTGTTCAATCAGAAATTAAAATTTCTAATGACATTTTGATGGTAAAATACAGTCGGTGAGTGAACAGTCCCCTTCTTTGTTGCTCTAACCCCAAGGAACTTTCATAAACCCCAACGGTGTTATCTCAAAATTTGAGTCTGACATCATTTTCTTCAGAACTGTCTATGGGTCTAAAAGCTATGTCTTTGGGGTCGATGTGACCCCTAAAGCCCTAGGGAAACGGCTCTGAATTACGTAAATTGCCCATTGTTCAGAGATAGGTTTCCGTAGAATGAGCGTTGGTGTCCAGTCAGCTTGGAACTCTCAGGGACCGTTTGCTAAACCAAAATTTTCCTGTTTTCTAAAGGTGTCCCCCAAAACTGATATGCGAATCTCAGTGAATCCAAAGATATTCCATGTAGCACATTTTTCAAAATATTTTATAACGATATCTTAAGAAAACCTTAAGGGATCGAGTTGAAATTTCCATTGAGGGTTGGGCAACTGGACCTCGGATTCACACAAGGGGGAGGGTACAGAGATAAAGCAAAAGAAACTCTGCGTATCTAGGTGATCGAAATAGGATATCTCAAGAATGGCCCTCTCCTCAGCCAGCAAAATTTGTAAAGTAGAAACATGACTAACCAAACAATGCAAAAAGTATGGGTGATCAAATATTTAAAATGAGCGTTCAGATTTTAGTTTTTTTAACTGAAAGTAAGGAGCGACATTAAAACTTAAAACGAACAGAAATTACTTCGTATATGAAAGAGGCTGCTTCCTCATCAACGCCCCGCTCTTTACGCTAAAGTTTGACTCTGTCTCTCAATTCTTCTTTTCAAAACAGTAAAAAACTTTAGCGTAAAGAGCGGGGCGTTGATGAGGAAGCAGCCTCTTTCATATACGAAGTAATTTCTGTTCGTTTTAAGTTTTAATGTCGCTCCTTACTTTCAGTTAAAAAAACTTGTTTTTTTTATTTAATTTCTGAACGTTTTTGAATCAATGCATGTTTTGATTTTGGCTCTCCGCAGAGGAATAATTAAAACGAAATTTGCATTTTTTTGGCTAAATGGCTTTCTCATAATTTTGATCGAATGATTTTGAGAAAAAAAGAGCGGGGGAGGAAGCCTAGTTGCCCTCCGATTTTTTGGTTAATTAAAAAGGCAACTAGAACTTTTAATTTTTTACGAATATTTTTATTAGTAAAAGATTTACGTAACTTATTAATTAGCTTACGTAAAGAACTTTTGTATTCTCATATTTTTATTACATATATGAGGGGGTTCGCCCCCTTGTCAGATCCTCGCTCTTTACACTAAAGCTTAAATTTTGTCCCAATTCATTAAGAATGACCCCAGAATCACAAAAACCGTAGAATAAATAGTTGAAATTACTAAAAATACTTTAACGTAAAGAGCGAGGTATTAGGAGGAGGTGAGCCCCTCAAATGAGTAATAATTTCCGTTTGTTTTAAGTTTTAATGCTGTTCCTTACTTCCAGCTGAAAGATTTTTTCATATTTATTTTTTCATTGTGTTTTTAAATAATGCTAGTAAATCCTGCGCTCCCTTCATGGAGATTTTCTTCCCCCATGACAAATTATCGATGGAAAGTTTCTCCAGCATATCCCTCTCTTTTCAACCCCTCCCCCAACCAAAAAAATCCTCCTGAAAACGCCTGTATACTTCCCAATAACCATTACTATATGTAAGCATTGGTCAAAGTTTGTAACTTGTTGCCCCTCCCATGGGGACTGTGGGGGAGTAAGTCGTCCCCAAAGACATAGTTATAAGGTTCTTCGACTACGCTGAATAAAATGGCAATCTCAGAATTTTGATCCGTTGACTTTGGTAAAATAATTAGCGTGGGAGGGGGCCTAGGTGCCCTCCAATTTTTTTGGTTACTTAAAAAGGGCACTAGAACTTTTCATTTCCGTTAGAAAGAGCCCTCTTGCAACATTCTAGGACAACTGGGTCGATACGATGACCCCTGGGAAAAAAAACAAACAAAAAACAAAAAAACAAATAAACACGCATCCGTGATCTGCCTTCTGGCAAAAAATACAAAATTCCACATTTTTGTAGATAGGAGCTTGAAACTTCTACAGTAGGGTTCTCTTTTACGCTGAATCTGACGGTGTGATTTTCGTTAAGATTCTATGACTTCTAGGGGACGTTTCCCGCTATTTTCTAAAATAATGCAAATTTTCTCAGGCTCGTAACTTTCGATGGGTAAGACTAAACTTGATGAAACTTATATATTTAAAATCAGCATTAAAATGCAATTCTTTTGATGTAGGTATTGGTATCAAAATTCCATTTTTTAGAGTTTTGGTTACTATTGAGCCGGGTCGCTCCTTACTACAGTTCGTTACCACGAACTGTTTGATTTAAATAGTAATCAACTCTTCTAGTTTTTAAGCAGAAAACCAAGGAAAATACTTACAAACATCCCTACAATTAACCAATGATAAAACTACATCTGGCAATTAAATAAAAAAAATTAACATACAAGTAGCGATAATTGTATTTATTATTATTGGTGGTGGTTTTATTTGTTTTTAGTTTAGTGTTTTTTCTTTTTATCTTGTGCCGAGGACGCCTAGTTTGGATACAGGCGAAATATCCGCGTTATTTTAGTCTTTCCTCTCTACTGGCCGCAGTCTCGTTTGAGGTTTTTTTTGTGGAGTTTTATCTGTCTTTCGTAGATAACTTCGAAGACTTCATCCGTATTTTGAACTGTTTTTCTTGTATCTGTCTTTGTTGTTTATTAACATACATTTTCAAAAAAGAAGCTTCAAAGAATGGTAAATAGTTCAAAGGCCTAAAATTAAAGTCTAAGATAAGCAGAAAAAATTACATGATACTTTCAACTTAAAACAAACAGAAAATATTATAGATGAAACCTATTTTTACTGCGTAAAGATTTACGCAATATGTTAAACTTAAAACGAACAGAACCTAAAACTAAAACTAGCATAAATTAAAATGGAGATTCAAAATGTACCTATAAATAATATAAGTAACCACAAATTAGATTGGCGCTACCACTTTGCCCTTAGAGTCGTTTGTGTTTTATTGAAAACGAAATATTTATAATCGTTTCTCTTTTATGATTGTAACATTGAAAAAGTAAATTTTCTGAGACTTCTAGAAGTTAATTTCATTATATTTAAATAATTAATTAGTTTAATTAGTCTGAAAGACTGTAAAATTTTTATCTATACTTATTTCATTTTTCAGACATTGCTGTCGATCATATTGATATTCAATTGGTAAATCATATATTGACTCAAAACATTTTTAAAAAATTAAACGGACTGCTTAAAAAACTAGCGACGCTCGTTTTAAAAGTTCTGTTCAGCCATAAATTTTCTATGCATGGATGTAATCAACTCAAAGTCAAAAGAGGGAAGAAAAGGTATGGTATTAAAATAGCAAAAATTAATTGAAAGCCATAAGAGTAATTACCCTAAGATGTGTTTTTTTTCTTGTTGTTAAGATTAGTGTCATGGTTTTATCCTTTTTCCTGTTATTGTTTCAAGAAATAAAGACAAAGCCGTTTGAAAATCCATGTCCTCTTACAGTATAGTACAAACGGCACTTAAGCCTTTGAGAGTATTTGCGAGAGGGTCAGTCCCACTCTTATTTGTGTCAGCTCTTATTTTCAAGAGTTAATTAGCACTGTGACTTTTCGTTGTTGTCGTGGCATTGTCGGCTTTATGACAAATAAAGAAAACGCACTGCTCTAAAGAGAAAGAATTGAGACAAAAGATGAGTAGTATTGACATTTTGGCGGCTGATTGTATTCCCCGGGCTCCAAAGATTTCCTATGGATACGACCGGTAAGCCTCATCGACATATTACAGCCAGTACATATTGCCTTTACTTCAACAGGTACATAATTTGCATATTCGAGCGGGAATATAATTTACATGAACACGTCGTACCATTTAAGGGTGTGGACGCAAAGAACGTGAAATATACGTTCTATTGACACGAATTTTTGTATAAAAGAACCTTAAGAATCGAAGATTTTTAATAGTATTGAATTTGAATTTGATATAAGATGAGTAAAAGAATTCAGGATATTCCATCTTCTTCAAATGTGTGTACTTTTGATTTTTTAACATATAGTTTCTTGGGGAGAATGGGCCATTATAGTTTTTATATTATCATAATGTATTTATAAACTGTTTTGGTTATTGAAATTCATAGTCTAAAAGATTTATAAAGATTTATATACTTTACCTATAGTTTCTTTGTTAAGGATGATACGTTTTTTATATAAAAATATATTTATCATAGCACAAACTATATAAATCCACTTTCTTAGTTAATTGTTCAATAAACAATCATGAACTAAGCTTTGTTCAAAGTTAGCTCTGACTCTGAGCTTTATGGTCTTATCGGAACAACTCATCAGAAGATTAGAATTTTGAATGTTAATCCGAAAGCAAACAGGGGTAAATATTCCTTGCTAGGAGAACGCTATCATTTTGCCATGATATTTTATTGTGAAACACTTTCTAAAAGTTTATCTGTATGCTTTTCAAGCATTTTTAAAACCTTAACTGAAAGTCTTCTTAAGAAAATTCGCAGAGTCTTTGAAATTGGCCCAACCTTTGCCTCGGTTTTAAGAACTCCCATGACCATACCCCTTACTAATGTTACAACATGGCCCATGACAGCGCCCATGAGTGCCCTACTCATGGAAATAATCCCTTTGGGATTATTTCTAAATTTTCGGAGAAATTTAGGGTCAAATGTAGAATATTTCAATTTGTCGTTGTTTCTTCCCTTGGAAATTCAGTTAGTCGATTGATCTAAATCTGAGCAGAAGAGCCTGGGCTTACTCAAATAGGAAAGTAAAGTGAAAACAAGAAATGATCTTGAGTGGCCGAGGAAGGTGGCTTGTAGACAATCATTGTTGAAAGAAACGGTTTCTTGAAAGGCCCCAGAAACATTCTTGGGCCTAGAAAGATATTTGAAAATCCTTTAGCGTGTTCCTTATAGAAAAGCCAAGCCTAATTCAAAAATGATATAAAATCAGGGAAATATAGAGAACTTGCTATAAAAACATGCTATTTAAAAAGGCGTTGGTCAGCAGTTTTTGGGTAATAATCTTCTAAAGTTTGTTCTTTTCCAGAGTTTGGGTTGTCTGATTCGCTGAATCTGCTGGTGTGATTTTTGTTAAGATTCTATGACTTTTAGGGGATGTTTCCTCCTATTTTCTAAAATGAGACAAATATTCTCAGGCTTATCACTTTTTTGTCACCTTTGTCATTTCGTTTTTTAGAGTTTCGGTTACTATTGAGCCGAGTCACTCCTTACTACAGTTCGTTACCACGAACTGTTTGATCATCTCTAGCTTGTATGTACCTAGAACGTATATCATCCTGTATGTAATACAGTCAGATATATTTTATATACAGTCATACATATATATATATATATATATATCAGATATATTACTATTACTGTATGTAATACTGTATGTAATACATCCTGTATGTACCTAGAACTGTTTGATCATCCTGTAGCTTGTATGTACCTGTACTGCTTGTATGTAACTGTACCTGTACCGTGTACCCGGGTAGCTCTTATTTTTAAGAGTTAATTAGCGCTGTGACTTTTTGTTGTTGTCGTGTCGTTGTCGGCTTTATGACAAATAAAGAAAACGCACTGCTCTAAAGAGAAAGAATTGAGACAAAAGATGAGTAGTATTGACATTTTGGCGGCTGATTGTACTCCCCGGGCTCCAAAGATTTCCTATGGATACGACCGGTAAGCCTCATCGGCATATTACAGCCAGTACATATTGCCTTTACTTCAACAGGTACATAATTTGCATATTCAGCAGTTTTTGGGAAATAATCTTCTAAAGTTTGTTCTTTTCCAGAGTTTGGGTTGTCTGATTCACTGAATCTGCTGGTGTGATTTTTGTTAAGATTCTATGACTTTTAGGGGATGTTTCCTGCTATTTTCTAAAATAAGACAAATATTCTCAGGCTTGTCACTTTTTTGTCACCTTTATCATTTCGTTTTTTAGAGTTTCGGTTACTATTGAGCCGAGTCACTCCTTACTACAGTTCGTTACCACGAACTGTTTGATCATCTGATTATCCATTGCCGGAACTCTTATTTGAAATTTACAATTCCCAAGATTAAACAACAAGTAAAATAACATTTTTTCATGAGTTGCCCTGATGGGTCTCCTTTCAAATGATTTTTCAAATGGGTCTCCTTTCGAATTTTCTTTTTTCAAATGATTTCAAAGGAAAGATTAAGCGTCCCTTGTGTAACGGAACCCCAAACAACTGAACCCGTGTACCTGTAGCTTGTATGTACCTGTACTGCTTGTATGTAACTGTACCTGTACCGTGTACCCGTGTAGCTCTTATTTTTAAGAGTTAATTAGCGCTGTGACTTTTTGTTGTTGTCGTGTCGTTGTCGGCTTTATGACAAATAAAGAAAACGCACTGCTCTAAAGAGAAAGAATTGAGACAAAAGATGAGTAGTATTGACATTTTGGCGGCTGATTGTACTCCCCAGGCTCCAAAGATTTCCTATGGATACGACCGGTAAGCTTCATCGGCATATTACAGCCAGTACATATTGCCTTTACTTCAACAGGTACATAATTTGCATATTCAAGCGGGGATATAATTTACATGAACACGTCGTACCATTTAAGGGTGCGGACGCAAAGAACGTGAAATATACGTTCTATTGACACGAATGTTTGTATAAAAGAACCTTAAGAATCGAAGATTTTTAATAGTATTGAATTTGAATTTGATATAAGATGAGTAAAAGAATTCAGGATATTCCATCTTCTTCAAATGTGTGAGCGGTAAGCCTCATTGGCATATTACAGCCAGTACATATTGCCTTTACTTCAACAGGTACATAATTTGCATATTCAAGCGGGGATATAATTTACATGAACAGGTCGTACCATTTAAGGGTGCGGACGCAAAGAACTTGAAATATACGTTCTATTGACACGATTGTTTGTATAAAAGGACCTTAAGAATCGAAGGTTTTCAATAGTATTCAATTAGAATTTGATATAAGATGAGTAAAAGAATTCAAGATATTCCATCTTCTTCAAATGAGTGCACTTTTGATTTTTTAACATATGGTTTCCTCGGGGGAATGGGCCACCATAGTTTTTCTATTATCATAATGTATTTATAAACTATTTTGGTTATTGAAATTCATAGTCTAAAAGATTTATATACTTTACCTATAGTTTCTTCCTTAAGGATGATACGTTTTTTATATAAAAATTTATTTATCATAGCACAAACTATATAAATCCACTTTCTTAGTTGATTGTTCAATAAACAATCATGAACTAAGCTTTGTTCAAAGTTAGCTCTGAGCTCTATGGTCTTATCGGAACAACCCATCAGAGGATTAAAATTTTGAATGTTAATCCGAAAGCAAACAGGGGGTAAATATTCTTTGCTAGGAGAATATATCAATAATTTTTCTTAAAATGATAGTAAATGGTCTTAAATGATAGTAAAATACAGGCTATTTATCAAAATGAAAATAATTCTTTTTAGCTTTATTAAACCGTACTACTTCAAAAAAAAGTTCTTTTATTATTATTCTAGTTTAACATAGCTGTATTGTCACCGCAAACTCGGGGTACACACAGCCTCTTAGACGGTATAGAGATACTTATATTGACCCCACCAAAGGAATTTCGTGATAATCTCAATATTGACTCGCCGTCTGATAACCTCAATCATCTTTTTGTAATCATAACAGTCTCACAGCTGACTGCAGCCTAACTAACAAATCCCAAAGACTGTTTGTACTTTGAGTATCCCTAGAGAGAGGAGCATTAACCTACTAAAAATACAAAACAAGGAAATAAAATTTAACTTAGAAACGTTTTTATTTCATAATTACAATAACACATATATGACTCTTTTTTCAGTCACTAATTCAAGTTATTGTGCTCAATCGTCCCATTCAAGGCTTAGTCGACATCCTCTTGCATTTTCCTGTTCAGTGTAGAAAAATCACTTATGTTTTGCTGCTATGTCTTGTAAAATAAAATTCTGATGAAAAAGATATGTTCAAACTGTTCTTTCTCTGAATTCTATTTTCTTACAAGCTTAAAATACATTTAAGATCCAGCCTTATATTAGATCTTGTTGATACGGCTGATTGCTAGAGCCTCATGGCTATATTTAAATTATGTCCCCGTTTGAATATGCAAATTATGTTCCTGTTGGAGTATAGGCAATATGTACTGGTTGTAATATAAAAATGAGGTGTACTGCCCATATCCACAGGAAATCTTTAGAGCCTCAGGCATGCATCAGCCTCCACAATGTCAATATTACTAAGGTGGAACTTTAGCGTAAAGAGTGGGGTATTGAGGAGGGGTACCTCCCTTATATACGGCATAATTTCTGTTTGTTAAAAGGTTTAATGTTGCTCATTACCTTAAGCAGAAAAAACTAGTTTTCTGATTTAATTGTTGATCGTTTTTCAAATCCTAGGAAATCCGTAGTCCTATAAAATCTGCCCTCTCCGTGGAAAATCCCCCCCCCCGAAAATTTCTCCTAGAAAGTCTCTCCCACGTAAAATTCCATCCTTGCTGCGAATTACCCCAAGAAAATTTCTTGCTTACGACTCCTCCTGAAGTATACTCCTTTGCATGCTTTCATTTGAAGAAAGTATTGTTTCTGTTTAATTTCTGATCCTTTAAGGTCATTGGGAAATCCCCGCTGTTAGGAGAACATTTCAATGAAATCCTCCCCCTAATGGAAAGTTTCATCCGCAGAAAATATTCCCATGGAAAATTTCTCCTGGTGACAATTCTCCCATGGGGAACTTCTCTCGTGGAAAACATCCCCATGTAAAACCTCCCCAGGGAATTCCAACTCCACTCAAAATTTTGCTGGGACAATAGCGGTAGCCCTTGGGGTGAAACCCATTGTCAACATGGGGTCGTAACTTGTAGCCCCTCGTTTGGTAGTTCTCGGTTGGGGGGGGGGTAATATAATCACAAAGACATATTTATTTTACCTTTTGACAATACTGAACTAAACGGCTATCTCAAAATTTTGATCAGATGACTTATGGGAAAAAGAGTGTAGAAGGTGGTTAGTTGCCCTTTAATTTTCTGGTTAGTTCACAATGGTACTAGAATTTTTTATTTCCGTTTGAATTTTTTTCTATAACCATTGGTTGGATACGATTACCTATGAGAAAAAAAATTTAAGAAATAAACAAAAAAATATGCATACATAATCTTTCTTCTGGTAAAAAAAAAAAAAAATACAAAATATCACATACAGGGTTGCCAAAGGGACACTTTTAGTGCTTTTTTGACACTTTTTCACTCTGGGTGACACCGTGCCACTATTGGGTGAAAAAAGGCAACTTTTTGAAAAAAAGGACACTTTTTGGCATTTTTTTCAAAATCAATACCATATGTATTTATTTTCTGTTTTTTCTTAACTGCAACTGTTTTTAATTTGTGCTTTTCAGGTTCGTTTTCGTCTTAGGGATTTTTTTTTGTATCCGCACTACTTTCCTTTTGAAAAGCGCAAAAATTCAAATGGGGTGAAACATTTGACTTGCTCAAGAGAGTTTAGAAAAAGTTTTTTTTTGATAAAAAAAAAACAACAAAAAAACAAGCAAGCATATAATTGCTGGTAAGTAAAATCTTAAGGTGTTTTATGACTTGTAGTCTACAGGAGTATGCAGAGGTGCGGCCTGGATAGTATTTAGTAGCAAACTGTTTGATCCTGATCTGATTTGCTGCTGCTTAATCATTTTTGGATAAGGGTGAAACTCAACTGGTTCTTCCCAAAGTCACCCTAATGGACACACGATTTTCTTTTGTTGCGTGTTTGGAGGGGTGGGGGTAGGGGACAAGTGACCCGATCCGAACACGCAATAAAAAACTATGCGGCTTTTTTGTGTTTTTGTCATCAAATTTTCAAGTATACTTGAAAATTTTCAAGTTACAAGTATAGGACCAGGGGACCTATCTAAACTTTCAAATATTCTGGAAAAATGAGCAGGTTCTCACACCATGTGACCGGGGGACCTATCTGGACTTTAAAATATACTAGAAAAATGAGGTTCTCACGCCGTGTGGCTTGGGGGGAAATATCCAAATTTTCAAATATATTAGAAATATGAGCAGGTTCTCACGCTAGCAAAACGACCCAGGCTGCTGGGCCGTGGAGCCTCTTGGAGCACCCTCTGGATGCTTTTTGGGCCCTTAAGATCGCTCTAGGTTGTCTTAGGTTGCCCTGAGAATGGTCTAGGACCTTTTTGGGTGGCCAGGAACTGCACTAGGGGGCCCCTAAAGCGGTTTCCCTAAATCATCCCCAGGACCATAGAGTGATCCCAGGCATCCCTGGAACCACTCTAGGGCCCTTTTGAGTGCTCTAGGACTGCAGTAGGGCCCCATAGAGTGGTCCTAGTTTCCCCTAAAGCAACCCCAGGGCCCTAGAGCCATCTCAGGCCCATTGGGACTGCTTTAGGGAATTTTTGGGTGCCCTGGGACTACGCGAGTGCTTCTACAGCAGTATTAGGTGCCCCTAGCAATAGGAATAGGGGCACTAGGACTAGGACTGGTCCTGGGGTCCCCTGGCACTAGGGCTAGGGGCATTAGGACTAGAAGGCCTCAAAGACAGTCCTACTCTAGGCCCTTTGAATGTCCTGCGACTGCAGTAGGGTCCCCCTAGAGTGGTCCTAGTTTCCCCTAAAGCAACCCCAGGGCCCTAAAGCAGTTCCAGGCACCCCTGGGACATTTTTAGGGAATTTTTAGGTGCCCTTGGACTGCTCTAGTGCCCTTAGAGCAGTCCTAGGTGCCCCTAGCACTAAAAAAGGGGTAAAGGATACGGCATTAGACTTTACAGTCCGTACCGGTGGTGCTGATCTCCGTTTCTTGGCCCTTCAGCCAGGAAGTGCAATGGGGGGTTGGGGGCTAGCCATCCTGTGCTTTCGCACACCCTTCCTGTTTACCTTCCCCAGATTTCTCCACGTACCCATTTAGAGCTGGGTCGACTCTGGCTAAGCTTACAGAGTCACGCCACTGACCCCCGTCCCAAACTGAAGAATTGGGACACCGGGATTCGAACCCGCGTCCTTTCAGACAAGGGACTAGGGATCCTAGTCCTAGCACTAGGACTGGTCCTGGTTCCCCTGGCACTAGGACTAGGGGCACTAGGACTAGGAGACCTCAAAGGCAGCCCTGCTCTAGGGCCCTTTGAGTGCCCTGGGACTGCAGTAGGGTCCCCTTAGAGTGGTCCTAAGTTTCCCCTAAAGCAACCCCAGGGCCCTTGTGAGAAAACCATTTAAAGCCTTTTTTGTCAACTTTTAAAGTATATTGGCTAATTTTCTAGGAGGACACTAAAAGTGTCCCTTTTTTGCTGTATTTGACACTTTAGTCCCAAAAAGTTTTGGCAACCCTGTCCACATATACGCAGATAGGAGCTTGGAACCTCTACAATAGGATTCTCTGAGGGTTCTACAGTAGAGTCCCGGCTACTATTGAGCTGCGTCGCTTCTTACATATTGTTCACTACTAAGAAATATTTGATTTCAATAAGATTGAGTAACCAATCTAAGTTAAAACGAAGAGATTTATATCTGAGTGAATAAATGAAGCCTAAAACGAACAAAGTAATTAACAAACACTAATGGAAAACTTGAAATAAACAGGAAAATTATCATGAAACCTAAGAAAAATGTGTAATCTTGAGCATGTAATCAGTAAAGCGTTTGGTAACTGTATAGCATCTGCAGAACACTGAATAGGGATAACGAATAGGCTGCAAAAATTACATATTCCGCTGTGAGGTATTTGAATAGAAACAACTTACCTTTAATTTGCTTTAGATTAAAACATTCCATAATGTTCTCAATTTTTTATTTTAATTTTGGATATAGCAACAAAGGTGATGTTAAGTTTTAAGTTTTGGGGCTAAATAAAAAAGTATTAGCTCATGCTTGGCACATTTTGAAATTAAAAACTTTGAATTTGCCACAGGAGAACCAGGTTAGTTTTAAGAATACAGGATACTTTGACACTCTCTTTAGCGAAGATGACATAATTCGTTGCTTTTTTTCATAATACAAATACTTTTTTTGAGTTTTCTTTTTTAAAGCTTTCACTTCAAAGTTTGAACAAACAAAATGTAATTGTTAATTCCGCAGAATTTTTATCCTCAAAGGCAGCGCTTCATGTTAACCAAGCAATATAAATCTAGTTTTTGTTCGTTTTCGGCTACAGTCCACCTCTTTACTTTTCGCTGAAAAACTTCCTGTTTTTAATTATTTAAAGTACAAGGCTTGGGATCAAATATAAATCTATTTTGTTTGACTTTTTCAAACGTGCCATACTGATGTCTAAATCCGAGGCCCTTCAATTGCAAATACCCTATGGGATTATTTTTAATGTGCCCTTTTCGGAGAAATTTAGGGTCAAATGTAGAATATTTCAATTTGTCGTTGTTTCTTCCCTTGGAATTTCAGATAGTCGATTGACCTAAATCTGAGCAGAAGAGCCTGGACTCACTCAAATAGGAAAGTAAAGTGAAAACAAGAAATGATCTTGAGTGACCGAGGAAGGTGACTTATAGACAAACATTGTTAAAAGAAACAGTTTCTTGAAAGGCCCCAGAAACATTCTTGGGCCTAGAAAGATATTTGAAAATACTTTAGCGTGTTCCTTATTGAAAAGCCAAGCCTAATTCAAAAATGATATAAAATCAGAGAAATATAGAGAACTTGCTATAAAAACATGCTATAAAAAGCTGGCGTTGGTCAGCAGTTTTTGGGTAATAATCTTCTAAAGTTTGTTCTTTTCCTGAGTTTTGGTGTTTTGGATTTTGCTTTTTTGATTGTTTTTAATTGACCTTTAAAAAGTCTTTCTATTTCAGTTGTGAAAATAAGATAAAAAAATGTAACCATAGATTTGTCACAAACAATATTTATATAGTGGCACTTTGAATCTTGTGTTTCAGACAAAAAAATTGTAAAAATTGTTCGGCCAAGCCTGTGAATGAAATAATATTTTTGATTACATTTACATATTCAGAAGCATAGTTTATAATAAAAAATGTACGTAATCTATCAATATCATGACTTCCCTTTTTATTTGAAAGGTTTTTGAGCTGCATGAAACAAAACTTTCGGGAATAGATCGAAAGCATAAAATTAGAGTCTGGTAAATGTTATGAAACTCTTACCGACGCAACTTCCCGACTTATAAGGCTCTACAAAGCTCATATTTTTTTCTTAAAGTTTGGCGCAAAGTATTTCCTGTGATTTGAGCTTCGTTCTATGGCAAATCTTGGACCCATTCTTTAAGAACATTTAATGCTTTGCAAGTAGGGAATAAGCGGATATTTGAGGTTGAAAACCTTGTTCCTGGCCCTAATTTGGGCTGCAGATTCATTTCAATTAGTTTCATCTACCTTGCAGAGCATTGTTAGTAAATCATGGAATACCAGTGTTCTTTGACACAGCGGGATGTACGATGAAGCTGGGTATGTGGAAACAGGTTTTTATGCCTTACTTTTTAAATTAGAATCCTCTCGGAATGTTTAATTTACTCATCTCGGACATCCCGAGTTAGAAAAAGCTATTAGAATATAGTTAAAGCAAAATATGAATTTCATAGAAATTAATTTGAATGCTTAGCCAGCTTAAGAATTGTTGGATAAAAATAGTAAATGAAATAATTTCACAAAATTTTCAAAATATATTGAAAATCTAGGGAATTTGGGGGATAATTAAAAAAATAAAGCCTTACCGCAATTGCTCACTATATAGAGCAGTATCAACACGAGACACGTAGTGAGACCAAGGTTGTTTATCTCCTTTCTGCCCATAAGATCCAATTAAATCCTCTACAGCAATAGGCACACCACTTTTATACTGAAAAATCTGTTTTCTAATTCGTCCCATTTCACTAATTCAACAGCCTATATTCCTTGAACTCCGGTCACTGATGTTCCTGCCAACATTTTAAATTGTCATGGCAACAAATAACTGATGCAATGCGAATGATTGTATCCTGCTAAGATTAGGTACATCTCTATCTGGGAACGAAAGTGCATTTATCATAGGCAGTGCAATAGCGCTGGTTAAGTAAAGATCGATGTTTGCACAATATTATTATTGTTTTTTTCACCAAGGCACTTCGTTTAGAAGGAGTTGTCTTAGAAACTTCGGAAGGAGCTCATTCGACTGGAAATTGAAAATTCTAAAGCTTTTTTCAAGACTCAAAAGTGATTGGAGGGCCAATCACTTTTCAACCAACCAACCTGTCCCTTACAGCTACTACTGCTGCTATTACTACAACTATAACTATTGCATCTGTAGCAAGTACTACCAAGGCGGAGGGTATTGAAGAGAAAATTTGAGGAAATATTGAGGGGAAAGTTGACCTAAAGTCAGAAGAAACTATGTGCAAACAGATTACAATAGTACTTTTCAGCAACACGACCTACTGTATTGGAACGGCTTACTCTATACAACTGAAACTTCCAGGGCAGTAAGAGGGGTGTTTAACTGACCAAAACGCAACATCTGCATGTTACTACTGCAATAAATACTGCTGTTCTAGCCTACTACTAACATAATACTACTATTATACTGCTATACTACTGCACTATTTAACACTGTACAACTATTACTGCTTCCACTATTACCACTACTATTGTGAAACTAGTAGCCAACTATTAAGGTTAAGAATATGAAAATGAAAATTTGACAATATATTGAGGGGAACTTCGAAATGAATCAAAACAAACTATGTGCATACAGAGAGTCAAAAGTGTATATCTAAAGAATGGATTAGGATATCAAGTTCGAACTTTCTGGGAGTCTTAAAGGGTAAAATCAATTGACCAAAAGGCAATATGTGTACACTAATACTAATGCTACAACCAAAACTACTAATATGAAAACTTCAACTACTATTTCTATCGCAACTAATACAGTAGTATGTGTGATACTAGACATAGACAACAGGACCGTTTTCTATGGAAAATAGACACTGTTTCCTCTACCCCACATGAGACCCTGGCCTTTCAGAAACCCCTCCTGAGCCACTTGGCACTCAATGACAGAGTACCTTCCAAACTCTATTTTGGAATTTTTTTCAACTTTATTTCATGTCTTTAAAAGAAATTGGGTATACTTGTAGCAAAAAAATTTGTAATGAAATTTTTTGGCCTATATACTGCAAACGGCGAATATTAGTCGCAAATTAGAGAAGTTCAATTTTGTGCTTATTTGTCTCTTAGACGCCTAAAATACATTGAACTTTGATAAGGTCACTCATTTACTCCACTCATCTGTCTAGGAGACCGATAAAAGATCGCATTAAGCGTTGATATTAAAGAAAATATTTTTTCTTGAGGCACGAATAAATTTGAATTCAGAAATGTGAGACTGATGTGTAACCTGAGACTCGATAGAAAAGTGAAAATGTAATGCTTTAAGAGTGTGCAAACATCTTAAGTATGAAAAAGCCTTAATAGTGACACCATTTGAAAAGTATATTGCGCTGTCATGAATGTGAGAGATTTAAATGACTTTTGAGTACCGAGAAAATTTAGATGTTGTAAAAGCGGATAAGCAAAAGTAACATTTCTGGAGAAGTTAGAGCTCAAAGATAATGCAAGCCTAAAACTAATAGTTGACAATGAGGGTAAGCTTCTTTTCATGCTGTTCGTATTAAGTTACCACTTGATAAGTTATATCATCATCATTCTGGTATCAGCATTCAAATGAAAGCAAGGAGAAAAAGACAGATGTAGTGTTGTAGTAGTGTCATAAGCCATATTTTATAAGCATTTCCAAACTGGCACATAATCTCTATACATAATCTAAAGATAAATTGGCAAAAAGCCAAGCACATGCAAATATTATTAGTGCTATTCGCAATAATCACAATGACAAAACGTGAAACAAGCTTCTAGATGGAACAAAAACAAAAGTTGTCTATGACCCTAAATAGAATAATGAATATTGCACGGGTTACAAAGTAAGAGAAAAGAATAACTGATATATCATGAAAGAGTATGACTAATTTTCTTATGGAAGGAATTATAAAACATCCAAAGTTGCTTAATGACATTTGTTATGTGTAATATGTGTAATATTGTAAATGACATTGTTTTATTAAAAATGTTTCGTTGAATTATGCTGTAAGGATTTTTTTATTTTTAGGACACTTTTTTCAAGACAGCGGAAAAGATTTTTTACGACAATAGAATGTTTTTTCTTGTCAACATTCATTAAGATTTTTTTTTAAAATAACGATTTGCGCAAGAAGATGCATCAATGCAACAAGCAAAGCTATAGCAGTTTTTTCAAAAGTCAGTGACACATTAAGGGGATTCTTTTAAAAGGCTAGAGACGGATGAGCAGGATTTTTCAAAAGTAAAAAAAGTAGCAAACGATTTCTTCAAAAGATTAGAAACATGCAAACAAAATTTTGTTTCAAAAGTTAAAGACACGTGTGTGGCATTTACAGAAATCAGTGACCTAAAAAACGTACAAATCAAATTTTGTTCAACAAGTGAAAAATTTGTAAACAGATTTGTTTTTCAAAAATCAGAGACACTTGAAAAAATTTTTCAAAAGGTCTGTGTTTTAACACAGATTAACAGAATTTTCAAAGGTCAGAGACAGGTGAAAGGGTTTTTCCCAAAGTCAGCACGTTTTTAAACGGAGTTTTATCCAAAAGGATAGAAACGTGCCCAAAGAATTTTTTCCTAAGTCAGAGACTTATGAACAACATTTTTCAAAAATAGGGACGAAGACCACACTGCCTTTCCATAACAAACAAATACAAAGTAGAGACAATAGGGAAAATCTTTTCAAGACAGTGGAAATCAGTTCCGTGAATATCAACAAAAAAATGGGTTACCCATGGGGGCACCTTTATGTGGGCTACTAGCAAATATTTACATGGAGAATCTTGAGAATTGGGCATTGAATTCTTATTTTTTAAAACATGTCTTTTGGGGTCGTTATATGTATGACGTAATTTCACTTTGGAATTATGGGGAAGCTGAACTTCGGGGCTTCTTAGATCATCTTAACACTTATGATCGAAATTTGCAGTTCACCCTAGAAGTTGAATTTGAAAATAAACTACCGTTTTTAGATGTTTTAATTATTCGTAATGCTGATAAACTGGATTTTACTATCTATCGAAAGTCAACACAAAACAATAGATATCTTCACTTTAATTCAAATCACCCCCCACAAGTTAAAAAAGCAGTTGTAACATCCCTCATTGATCGTGCCTCATTGATTTGCTTCGAATCGTATATAAATGTAGAAATACATTTTATCAGAGATATTCTTTTTGGTAATGGATACCCCATTCCTTTTGTCAATAAAATAATTAACCGTAGAATAAAAAGACATTCTTGTAAAATCGAAGAAGATACTTCACAATGTGAGGCTACTGATAAGCCCTCAAATATTGTCAATCTTCCGTATATCCCAAAGATCACAACAAAATTAAAAAATATTTGCACTAAAAATAATCTGTACGTATTTTTTACTAATAATTTTAAAATCATCAATTTCTTAAATTCAGGTAAAGATAAGACCCCAGTTACTCGCCAAAGAGGGGTCTATCAAATACCCTGTGATTGTGGAAATTACTATGTCGGCAGGATCCATCAGAATCTAGACAAACGGTTACAACAGCATAAAAATGACATAACAAGGCCTTAATTTCAAATGATTCCAGCAATTCCTTTGATTCTGCTTTAGGTTGGCATATATTTAATAATCCGTCCCACATGATACTTTTTGAAAACTCTTCACTCATCAGTAGTGATTTAGGGATAAAACAGGTGGTTCGAGAATCAATCGAAATTAATCTCAAAACAAATAATAATATTTCTTTGAACAGGGACTTAGGGGAATACTCACTAAATTCTTTATACTCAAAATTAATTAAAAATGATCTAAGAAAATACTTTACTAAAGCGATTTATAATAGTACTGAACCAACTACAAAAAGGCCTTTGAGACAGGCTGCTAAACAAGCAAGATTGGCATTAAGAAATTGCATCTAATTATTTTGTTCTCTTTAGTTTGAATGAGTTTATATTCTCATTTCATTCTTTTCGCCAGTCCTGGTTGAACTTCGTTGAAGTAAGGATGCTAGGGCTATTTTTAAAAAAAAGTTTTAAAAAGTGTTTTTAATTATTTAGTTTTGATTCTCGCAATTTGATGTAAGTTCATTTATATATATATATATATACATATATATATATATATATATATATATATATATATATATATATATATATATATATATATATATATATATATATATATATATATATATATATCTATATATATAAAAATAAGTTGTCTGTGTGTGTGTGTCGAGTGACGTCATGTTTGTGTGTCGACTGACGTCATGTTTGTCGACTGACGTCATTATAAGGATTGAGCTGTATGCGTCATGAAGTTGTTTGTCGACTGACGTCATGTTTGTCAACTGATGAAATTACATACCGGGACATCGGGACACAACGGATGACCGGGACACAGGGAATATAAATGACGGCCGGGAACCTCAAAGAGAAATTACAGACTGGGACACCCGGACACAAATCACGACCAGGACACAGGGAATATAAATGACGACCGGGACACAGGGACACAACTACAACGGGGACGCCGGGGGCACAGGCGGGATATATAAATGACGAACGGGACACAGGTATTGTTCGAATAGAAATTACAGACCGGGACACCGGGACACAGGGAATATAAATGACGACCGGGACACTCAAAGAGAAATTACAAACTGGGACACCGGGACACAAATGACGACCGGGACACAGGGTCACATAAGTAGAATAATGAGGTATAGAACTGAATACGGATTGTTTTTCCCATAGACAATTATATGTTGCATGTTCAAGAGTCAGTAAACCTGACAATCTATTTATGTGCACAGACAATGGGACAGCGAAGAATGTTGTATATTCGCATGTTTTACGTAGTTAAATATATATATATATATATATATATATATATATATATATATATATATATATATATATATATATATATATATATATCACAGGTGGGACACAGGGACACACCTACAATGGCGCGTAACTAATATGGCGCGTAACGACTTATGCGCGCGGGGGGAGGGGGGGCTTGGGGGGCGCGAAGCGCCCCACCAACAGCTAGTATATATATATATATATATATATATATATATATATATATATATATATATATATATATATATATATATATATATATATATATATATATATATATATATTCACAGGTGGGACACAGGGACACACCTACAATGGCGCGTAACTAATATGGCGCGTAACGACTTATGCGCGCGGGGGGGCTTGGGGGGCGTGAAGCCCCCCACCAACAGCTATATATATATATATATATATATATATATATATATATATATATATATATATATAGTATCTCTCTTATTCTTGTATTGTGCTGAAGACGGCCCTTGGACATAGGGCCGAAATATTCACGGAACTGATTTGCACTGTCTTGAAAAGATTTCCCCTATTGTCTCTACTTTGTATTTGTTAACATTGTTCAAAAGTCAGAGACCAATGAAAGGGTTTTTTCCATAACCAGAAATGTGCAAACCGAATTTTTTCAAGAATTTAAAAACATGCAGACATAATTCTTTCAAAGGTCAAAGACGCATAAATAGGATTTACAAAAGTCAGTGATACATGAACGAGATTTTTCAAAAGTCAGAGGCTGTTCAACAGGATTTTTTTCAAAGTCAGATATGTATGAAAAGTATTTTTTTACAAAAATTCAGATACATGCAAACAGAACCATCTAAATTCATTAAGAAAATGAATAATAAATTGTTGACCTTTGCTCAAGATTCATGAACTGCTACTTAACTTGTGTGCTAGTTACGTAACATATTCCTTTATAGTTCTTATAGTTACGCTCTTTATACTTGCGTAACACTGGCAAATATTGTCTTTTTATAGTTACGTAACATAATACCCCTTAGAGCTGAAAGGACCGATCCCGTATTCATTCCAAAGTCTTTCCAATCCATCCTGAAATTCAATAGCTCCAAGGTTCTCCAAAGCCCGTAGTAACTCATTTAGTTTTAACTTTTGATCAACTCTTATTTTCCTCAATTGGTCCAAGACCTGTTTATTCCACCTAAACTCGTATTTCTTCCAGTAGTTTTGTAATCCTCCAAAAATGTCACTTTCCGCCATCACAGACTGAATCTGCAAAATTTGTCCCTTTTTTATTTCTGTCTTCTTTTTCAATTTTCTCAAATTTTCCACTCACGCCAAGCAAATCATCACAAAATACGAATTTGACTTCAGTGCCTGCCATCTTCGACTACATTTATAAATTTTAGTCCCGTTTCATATTCCTTTTCTCTCTCTTAGTTTTCTTTACTTTTCCTGGAGTATTAAATAAATAGTCGCTAAATTGGAGTTGAATTCATAAATTTTCATCTCAATTTGCATGTTTGTTCTCTGTTTTGGTCCGTTTTATTTTTACAGAAGAATTAAACAAATCTTTTTAGAATTGCAATTGAATTTCCCTATTTGTTTTTTTCAGGTTGGACCAGAATTTCTTGAGCTTTTTGCAGGAATGCGTACACTGTTAGTTTGTTTTATTGTTTTTCTGGCACACTGAGTGCCTTATCTAGGTATCTGCTTATTGGTGCTTCGTATTTGATTTATGAATTCTGAAGCTTGTTATTTTTAAAAAAGTTCGGAAAAATCAATTTCCCATGTCTCAGTTTTTGTATAAGTTGGCTAAGCCACTTCTGTGTCACATTTTACTGAAGTATTAAATTTCAAACTGGAATATCAAGCATATCCTTTTTTTAATACAAGGCGGCTTTGCCTCCAGTTTTGGCTTATTGTTCACTCCATCTCCCCTCATAGTCAACAAAGTCATAGGTTTTTGCCTTGGAACTTAATGTTTGATACGTCTCATTTTCATGAAATCGATCCTTAGAAAAATTATAATGGCCATCTGAAGGCCAATAAGTTACCTATGATAAAATATCACCCTCTGGATAACCCCAGCAAGCCTCTAATATAATTTTCATGAGTTTCTTGACGATCTATATTAAATCTATTTTAATATGCCTATATTATTGTAATATATTTATTTTAAATATATATATATATATATATATATATATATATATATATATATATATATATATATATATATATATATATATATATATATATATATATATATATATATATATATATATATATATATATATATATATATATATATATATATATCTATATATTTTTAGTGCCTATATTAAATCTATTTTAGACAATTGTTGGTGTGTTAGAGAATTTCTCCCAGCATTTTGTAATTCATAAGCTTCTATCCTCCTCTCTTTCCTTCCTGTCATTTTCTCTTCTTTATACTCTTCCTCCTCTAATCTTTCTTTCTGTGTTCTATTGGCATCCTCTTTCCGTTTCTGGTTATACTGTCTATATATCTTTCTATTCTATCTCTCTCGTCCTTCTTGGCCCAGAAATTCATAGTTTGAGTGTAGAATTCGTTTGCAGAGTCTCAATTTTGAGTTCCAGATTAGTTCAGCTTAAGTTCATTCGCCATTTGCCAAGGTGGAAACATGCTTTGGAGGGATAATGGATTCTTTTGTCGTTAAGAGCAGCTACGACCGCAATCTCTTTGGCATTCACTCATTTACGTTCAGATCCGTTCGCGTGTAAATCATAAAAATGACTCGTTGAAAATGTTGTCTGGCCAGGCTCCTTCCATAGCACCACTTTAAGAAAATTTTTCTGACAGGGGATATTTTTTTGAGGGGGGGGGGGTCAATGCGACAAAGGTGCCAATAATTGAACAGATTGACAAATTTATTTGAAAAAAAAGAGTGTAAAAAAACAGGGAAAGAGGGCGCCAAAAATATCTTATGGAGCCCGGGACCCCTCCGGCTCCCCTAGATCCACCGGTGTTTTCTGAACCTTGACACTGATGATTTGGACAGAGAATTTCAGAGTTTGTAGAATGCAGACAGTACGATCCTTTCCAAAATTGACGGCGATCAAGTAAAGTTTTGGCCATTCTTTTCTGAATACATGAATGGAGCAGGCAATATTATATTTCCTATCTTGCAGAACTTTATAGATATCTTGATGGTCCTCCCGCATTATAAGCCCCAGCAGAGGTTCAGTTTTCCCCAACGATGTTGATCAAAAGTCTCATCAGAAATGCGTGTTAATGCATGTGCACAGGTTTGTTGAAGACCCAGCAACAAGCGAAATATTCTCATCATTAGTCACAAAGGCTAGGCAGTAGAAAAGGGAAAACCCAAAGAAGAAAATACTGTCTTCTCGGTGGATTTATAATATTTTTAAATATTATTGTTGCATATTTAAAGAGCCCAGAGTTTGTTTTTGATTCAACACTCTGTGTGGGCTATGTGCAAATAATTGAAATTCTTTTCTAATAATCGTTTAATAAACTCCTTTTCTTACCAGGATTTTCCTTACAGCATCTCAGTTCATCTTTCTTACTTCTTATTTTAGGACAGGACTCGCGGATGACTATTTAGATAATATAAGCATTTGCGATTCCTCTTTTTTATCCCCTTTACGTATCTAACTTGTTAGCTTAAAGATAAACTGTAGCTAGCATTAGACTGAAAATCCTATAAACGTTCTAATTCTTGAAGTAATCCATTCCCGAGGTCACAAGATGACACATTAATTAATGGAACTAGTGAGAATAAACATAACAGATTGGGGCAATGTTACCAAGTACAATTGATGAAATTGCGACTTTGCAAAATGTCTGCCGTTAAAATGCTGCTTCTGGCTGGTTAGCTTATGTGCTCTCCGGCTCCTGTGTTTGTTGCCAAGATGCTTCTTTTGGATGATATCTCCAAACCAAAGTATTTAGGAGATGGACCAGAGCGGGAGTTGCATGAAAGGAACCCGAGAAATCATATTTATTACTCTTTGTTTGATATTTCAGCTGAGGCTTGACCCATGACAATTTTCCAGGAAAAAGCATATATATAAGTAATATACACCATTTGACTGTTTTTTTTTTTCAAGCAAAAATTTCCCATCAAGGATGCTAGGTATGAAACGGGGATTAAAAACGCTTAAAACCAATCAAGATTCAATTTGAAGACAAAAGCATAATACTGTAGTTCTTAATTTTAATAAAAATTTGATAAAAGCGAAAACAAAAGATCATGTAAAGTAAATAGTAAAATAGTGATATCTAATTTAAAAGGCTCTCTTGTATATCCAGAAAAATGATTTTAGATAGCAATTTCAGTTTTTCATTGAATTTTCATTTTTGTATAAATTCTCTTTCTTCTTAAAGCGGTTGATAGCCTTTGAAAAATATAATGTCTTAACTCATGATGCTCAACACATCTGTTTGGTGTTTAGTTTATCGTTATTGACCGAAGTGATTTGGTGATTTTTTGGGGAAATGCTGGATATTTCGATGATTATTCTGGTGAGGTACTGATGATCTTCTGCCTGTAGCGGCAACTATAAAGTTTTTCGAAGGCAGCATTTTTGAATATCGAAAGCATTATCTCTGAACAAAAACATGGTCAGCAAAATAGTCATATCCACCAAACCTGTATTATCGGTTTTCAGGCATTTAAAAATTACTATTACACAGTAAGCTATATATCCAGTATTTTAGTACATTTTATTTTTTTCCAGTTGGTCTGGGGGAGCACAAATGATTTATCTAGTTGGTTACTTATCTTGTAATAGGTTAGACTACCTTAGTTACCTTATATCACGTTTCGTGGATATAAAGTGGTGTTAAAATTCCTGTAAAGCATGTAGCTGGTAGTGTTTCAAGGTTGGGATCATCCTTCCCAATTTTCCCATCATTAAGTAAGTCTAGGGTAAGACAACCAGTACTGGGTCACTTTGATCACACTGCCTATTTGGGGACAGAATTTTTGATTAGATCACAACGTGTCCAGTACTGGGACAAAGGACTTTATTCTTGGATATCCAATCCATACATTTTTCTGGGTTGCATCCAAAAAACCTGCTGTATTTTGTCCCAGTATTGGACATGTTGCAATCCAACCAAAGATTCTGTCCCAGAATAGGCAGAGTGATTGAAGTGTCCCAGCACTGGTTGTCTTATCCTATTTTCCAAGTCTTGAGTAGGCCCTAACTCAAGATAGGCTTTTCTTTGGTGGGACAGAACAGACTGTGAACAAGTATGTAATAAGGCGTATGTGATAAGTAATGTAAAAATGTATTTACAGCTTCTTGGAATGTCATATTGGGTAAAATTTTTCATTGTTCATATTTTTGACTTAGGCTACAAATAAAGTGAACATAGCCTACCACTGAAGGTCAATGTTCCTATTACCTGAACTGTTGTTTTTGGTCATGAAACTATTGTTGATTGATGCATTTTGACTTTTTGAACATCTTTTCTCTCTTGCAAAATTACTGCAAACTCACTGTTATGGAGTTAGCCTAGATATATTTGCATGTTAGGGGGGGGGGATAAAGCATAGCATATATTAAATACAGCAATGGTTAGTTTATGTATTTAATATATGCTATGCTTTACTCCTACCCCCCTGATGTGCAAATATATAGCCCTAATTTGTTTCTAAACTATTACAGGTTTGCAATTTCAAATATCTAATCAATGAAACAGAAATGATTGCAATTCTATATGTGTAAATACAGGATATTTGGGCCAGGATAACTCCATAATGGTGAGTTTGCTGTAGTTTTGCAAGAGAGAAAAGATGTTCCAAAAGCCAAAACACATATATTAACAATAGTTTCATGACCCTAAACAATTGTTCAGGTAATAGGAACATTGAACCTACTGAATGCTTTTTTGTATGTTCTTTACAAATATAATAACTGCTTCAATTTCAAATTCAATTGAAGCACTTTTTGAGCTCTTGAAAACGACCAAAATATTTCTAGTTTTTTGGTATAAAAATGGCTTAAAACATAGGTTTCAAACTTGAAAACATTGGTCTCAAACTTACTGTTTCATTATAAATCCATTTTTTTAACATTATATAATCCACAAGCATGGATTTTATGCAATTAAGTTGAATAAATAAATTTTATTTTGCTATTTATGCTGTTTTCCTCTTCCTTGACATGGAACTTTCCCTTAAAGTATGTATTTTCAGTCATTTTCAACAAAATGATATGCTATGTTTTCTCAGTGCCAAAATTATTCATAGTTAGGCTAGGTCAAAAAGTGCTTAAATTTGAATTTGCAATAGAAGTGATTATTATATTCATAAAGAACATAAAAAAAGGCATCAGATGGTATGTTCACTTTATTTGTAAGTCAAAAGTGTGAACAATGAAAAATTTACATCATAGGCTATTGTTCTATTTGAGAGGGACAAATGCAACAAGAGAAAAAAACAGCATAAGTGACAATTTTTACCCTCTGACATCCACTTTCTACCTTAGTAGGCCTAGTTGTATTGAGCAGGAATAAATTTAAATGTATAATATACCATAGTTCAATATCATTTATTAGCTTGGAAAGCTACTGATTTAGGTGCAAATTAGTAGATTTCTGATCTCTACAACAATTTGACAGATGAATGTGCCATTCAATGGACCTTTTATTTTTTTCAAAATATACTAATCACCAACATCTGTCAGTTCAGTGGTTACTACTGTTACTACTACTAACAACTCATCACAGCTCCAAGCCACCTGAGGCCAACACAGCTATACATGCTCCTTCTCCATCCCAATCTATTCAAAGCTTCCCTTTTTACACCCTCACTGGAAACTTCCATTTCTGTTAAATCTGTTTTTATGACATCCTCCCACCCAAGACAAAGACAACCTGCTTTCCACCTAGCCCTTGATTGTTGGTCAAAAAAGACAATCTCTCATCCTTCATCTGCAGAATCTGACATAGCTATCTCAACCTTCCTTTCATTATAACCCTAGAAAGCAGGATGAACCACATTTTTCATGCAACCTACAGTTTGTAATACAGTCAGTCAGATGGGTACTCAAGAACAATCTGTTGGCAATTTCTCTGGAAAACATCTAGTAAATCTTCATCCACTTTTCAGAGTGCCTATGCTACAGAGCCATATTTGACCACTGTACCTCCTAATATTCTAACCTTGGCTTACAGACTTATCTTCCAAACTTTTTTAACTGTGAAAAAACACCCTGAGACTTGGCTATTCTACTTTTAACGTCTCCACTGCTCCAACCATCTTTACTGATAATGCTACCAAGGTAAGTGAAGCGGCCTACCTGATCAATCTTTTGTTACCAATGTCACCTTTTCATATTCACTTATTCCTAGACTTAGTGGCTTTGTCTTCTTAACATTAATTTTCAATCCTATTCTAGTACCCTGGACTCACAAAACCTCTAAAACGTCATTCATTTTGCTCATACTTTCATCTAGGATGCTTAAATCATCAGCATAATGTAAGTCCAGGAGAGTCTTTCCTCTTCGTTTGATTCTGTGGTCTCCAATTGCCTTTCCTGTGCTCCTTAAGAGAATGTCCATCGAGATGATCCACATAAAGGGGGATAGAAAACAACCCTGCTTAACTCCTGATTTAATACAAATGCAGCTGCTAACCTCACTTCCTACCTTACAACAGTGTTATTCTTGTGCATAGCACTAATCACTTTAATGTATTTTTGAAGTTTACCAAACAAGGATAAGACCTTTGCTTAAGCTCATCTATCAATAGAATCAAATGCTTGCTCATAATCTATCAAACTGAGGATCAGAGGTGTTTGACAACTAAGGCACTTCTCAATTATTAACCTAAGAGTGAAAATTTGGTCAACGCATCCTCTACCTTTCCTAAAACTACACTGTTGTTCTCTTAAAACTTTGTCTACAGCATCTCTCAGTTTAAAAAGTATCATATTACTTGGTAATTTGCTACATACAGAGACCAGACTAAAGCCTTGATAATTACATCCCTCACTCTTATCTTGTTTCATGTACAGTAGTTTAATTAAGGTTTTCCTAAAATTGTTAGGTACTTCCCCCTTTTTCAAAAATCATATTCATAATCTCCAGTAGCTTATTTCTATCCTCAGAGTCACCATATTTAAGAAACTCAATTACCATTCTATTAGCACCTGGAGCCTTATTATTTTTGAATCCTTGTAGTACTGTTGCTATTTCTTCCTCACAAAACAATGGTTCCTTCATGTCCAAGGTATCACAAGGTATTTCATCCAAGGTATTTTCCTCTATATCTTCTTGCAACTGTATCTCGGTTTAGTAGGCCTACATTCTCAAAATGTTGTGGCCATCTTTCTTTAACTTTTTTTCTCCTGTTAAAGTAGATCAATGCCAGAAAAATTATCCATTAATCATAATTCTATGCCCTGCTGTGTAATTTACTAGGCTATAATGTCATCAAGGGGAATCATTCCTCAGGTGTTCAGTGTTTAGCCACTTCTAAAGGAAAAATTCTAATAAAATATAATTAGTACATGGTTTTAAAATGTCATAAATCACTACTAATAAATAGATAAAACTGAAAACAAATAGAATACACTAAGAATCACCAAGTCAAACTAAGAACAAGTAGAATCTGGTACAAAGAAGAATAGAGCTATTGCTTCTTGTTTTTTTTTCTCTAAAGACTAGAGTATAACTTGCACTTTGCCAAAGAAAACAATTTTCATTTTAGAGTATGTTTTTATTTCTCATAACATCCAAAATTCACCATACTTACTAATATTTCTGAAAATTAACAATTTAATATACACCCATTCCTAAGAATCTCACCACATTTGGATTGTTATCCAATTGTACATTTGGAAGTTACGAAAAAGGAAACATTTAAAATATTTTTGTTTTCAGTAAAATACAAATAATGTCCTGGTCTTAAAAAGGTACAGGCAGCATTTGCTCAATTCCTCTTTGTGGTAGTTTCTGCTTGTTTTAATTTTGACTTGGTTATTTATTGTAATATATGTTTGTTTTGGAATTCACATATCTATTGATAACAATTTATGGTGGTTTTATACTCAAAATATTATTTGACTATATTTCTGCTCATCTTTGGCTTAATGTAGCTCTTTATCTCTTTGAAAAACCTCTTCTGTGGAAAAGGTTTTTAAAAATTGATTTTTGTTTGTGTTTTTGATTGAAGTTGTCTTTTTCATTTGCTGAGAAGTGAATATTTTAAATTGGTTTATTTTTTCCCATAAGGATTCAAATTTTGGCTGATTGTTTATATATTAGATAAAATTCAGAGCCAAATTGTAATAATAGTCACACTTTTGGATAGAGGGGTATGGGGAAGGATATTCAAATAAATAGGTTGAAAATCTGCTTAACCTTTGGGGTTCTGTAGGACTGAAGGAATTCTAACCCCCTGTCATGTTACAATCTTGAATATAGACAAATATTAATCAATCATCCCCCTCCACATGCCCTGAAAGTTTACATACAGTGTCTGTTGATTTAGTTTAACTTCCCACTCAACATGTCCTGATGGTTTGAGCTTAATGCCTTTAGCTGTTCCTTATATATTACAGATATACCCTTTTCACAATATTGGATGCAAATAATTTCTTTTAATTTAGCTCAGTATCCCCAATAACTTACCCAGAAGTTTCAACATAATACTCATACTTTTTTCCTGGGATTTGTTTAAAAAAACTTTTTCCACAAAACAAGTTTTTCAAAGAAAAGTAAAGAGCTCCATTAAGCCAAAAATAAACAGAAACAAAGTTACCTTATCTTCCAAGCTTAAAACTACTATAAATCACTATCAATAAATAAATGAGACTCAAAACAAATATAAATTACAATAAATAGCCAAGTCAAAGTTAAAACAAGCAAAAATTAACATGAGTAGGCCTGAGAACATGCCTTACAAAGACCAGAACATAATTTGCACCTTACTAAAAAATAAAACAAATGGCCATGGATTGTCAGTTTAATTGACCTATACTGATATTTATTCCTTATGTTTTTGATAATTTTTTAATTGTGAAAGTAAAAAAATTGAAAACATTTAAAATATATATTTTTTAATTAAAGCACAAAGTATGTTCTTGTCTTGAGAAGCCATGAGTGTTATCAGCCCTACTAATGTTAATTTTTGCGAAACTTGATATATAGAAAGATTTTGTGTCTCAGATGCTCTATTTTCAAATCAGATCCAGAGACATAAGGGGGGGGGGAGAGGGGGAAACGAAAATCGAAATCTTGGAAACCGGAAATCTCGGAAAAGGCTTAGAGTAGAATGGATGAGCTCTTGGCTCTTCTGACCTCGTCACAAGTGCCATATGAGCTTTTGGATCTTGTTATTTATTTACATTGTAAGAGTACAATTAGCAACAGTAGTAGGCCAAAAGTTTCAACTTAATACCCCCTGTTGTTCTTCATATATTGCTGAGGTGTCTTATTGACAACAACAAACATAATACCTTTCGACTTAGTTTAAAGTAACATTTAGTTTTAAAATATAATGGGCCAACTGCATAATTGTGAAGGGGGGGGGGGTTGATGTGCCCAATATATTTAAAGACATAGTTTCTGGACTGTTCTACTATGCTGAGCAAAATGGCTGTCTCAAAATTTTGACTGGATGCTTTGGAAAATGAATGGACTTAAGAAATGGATTGCTTGCCCTCCAATCTCTTTTTACTCTTAAAATGGGCACCAGAACTTTAACTTGAAATTAGCTCCTTTAAAAGTTTCAATGATATTTTTAGCTATTAAAGAATGGTGCTGAGTATGAGATTGCTTACATGCCCTTTTGAATGGTGCTGATTATGAGATTGCTTAAATGCCCTTTTGAATACCTGTGTGCATACAGTTTTTATCTTTAATTGAAACTCCTCCTAAACCTTCCCTAAAAGTTTCACCTTAATAGCCTTAGCATCATTAGTTACAGTAACTGTAGTTGCGGTAATAAAAGTATAAACAATTTGCCTTCTGGTTAGTTCAAAATCCCCACAACTTACCCTTAAAGGTCCAACTGAATAAAATAAGTTGTTCTTCAGATATTGCTATTTCACCTTTTTGAAAGCCCACATGCGCGTATTTTGTTTTGATCTAGTTCAACATTCACCTAAATATTCCTTAAAAGTTTCCCCTTTTCTTGCACAGTAGCAATAGTTGTAGCAGCATTAGTAGCAGTATGCACAAAGCACTTTTGGTTTCTTCAACATGGGCTCAAAGTTTCAGCTTAAAACAATCAACTGCTCCTGAAGTATTTCTGATGTGTGTGCTTGACAATTTGTGTGGGCAAAGTGTGTTTTGAACTAGTTCCATACAGTTTCTATATGCACCAATACCTTGCTTTGCGTCGTTTCGTTTTGTATTTTTTTTCAAAGTTGCATCACTGCTTATTTAGTACTAATTTTCATTGCACATTGTTAGGCTTTGAGGTTGTGTTGTTTTGTATTTGATTCTTGAAGTTTTTTCTAGTCCCTTTATATCAGATAATGCCCTTTTTTGCAAACTTAACTCCATCTTTCCTTTTACTTGTTTGTTTTTCTTTGATTCTCTCTTTTAAATAATAACTATGGTTTGCAGGCGATTCAATTAACTGAGTAGTTAAAAGTGTGACTCATCCCCGTTAAAAATGTATTTTTGGCCGCCAGTTTGGCTGAAATTCAGTGAAGGGTGAATGGGAGAATTAGTTCATGCATTGTAGATTACTTGTCACTTTGTGTTATAACCCTGTGAGGGATTTTGTTTGCTTGTCTTTGTTCATCACTTCCTGGGTGATTTTTATCTTTGTCTTTTTACCTCTACCAAAGTACCACTATTACAACACTCATTATGGATTAATGAGAGTTTAATTGTTTTTTAATTTTTACTTTGTTCAATTTTCTTTTTAAAAAGTAGTATTTTTATAACCATGTAACTTATCTTCAATCTTTACATGATTTGCAATACAAAATCTTAATTCCCTTTGGATTGTTTCAATTTGCGTCATGTTTTTTTGGAATGTAGCCCTGATGCATAGTGAGGGATTTTTGTGTTCCAATTTTTTTTGCTTAATATCCTTAGTTTTAATAGCAGTAATAGTAGTAGTAGTAGCAGTAGAATTAATTGTAGTAGCCTAAGCTTTAGTGGCAGTAGTAGTAATAACAATAACAGTAGTAGTAGTATCAGTAGAAATAGTAGTATCAGGATGCAAATATTTTCTTTTGGTTAGTTCAATATCCCTCACAAAAAGCCCTGTTAGTTTTAACTTCAGTCACCAAACTGTTCCTAAGATATTGCTGTTACACCCTCTTGACAGCTTGCATACAGATGGCGTGTTGTCATTCAGTTCACCTCCACCCTCAAAATTCCTTGAAAATTTTACTTTCATACCCTTATGTATAGTTGTGATAATTGTCACAGTAGTAGTATTGATATTACTAGTAATAGTATTGAATAGCAGTTGTACTACTCGCAGAAGTAGTATTAACATAAGAACATCCCTCTCATCAAGTCCTAGTGGTTTCAGCTTAATACAAATAGTCATTGTTATGACATTGCTGATATGTCCTTTTGATAACCTGTATCTTCATGTACTTCTTGAAATTTTCTCCTCAATGCTTTTAGCCTTACAAGTAGTTAAAATGGCAGTAGTAGTAAATGTAGCAATAACAGTAGTATCAACATTAGTTTGCACATATTGCCTTTTGGTGAGATGATCATGATCTTTAAGCATTATCTGAAAGTTCAAACTTAATGCCCAAATCAATTCTTGAGATATGCTATTTTGACAATGTGCATGCACATTGTCTTTTAATTTAGTTCAAATTTCCCCTCAATATGGTAAATGAAGTAGTGTGGTAGTAGTAGTGGTGGTAGTTATAGTAGCATTAGTAGCATGCAAATATTGCCTTTTTGATCATCTTCCTTGTCATTTCCTGAATTTTCCAAACTAATGTACTCAGTTATTCCTGTGTTAGACCCTTTTACAATCTGCATACAGATAAATTGTTTTGATTTAGTTCAACACTCCTCTCAACATTCTCTAAAATGCTCACCTGAATGCCCTTTATCTTCTTGGAAAATAAAGTTCAAACATGCATACCTGTCTCAATAGCATTCTATGGGTAAACAATGAATGAATTGCCGAACTTACAGCCCTTTTTCTGAGGACTGTGGAGAGGTTGACATCCCCAAAGACATAATTACTGAACCTTTCAACAATGCTGAACAAAATAGCTCTCTTAGAATTCAATTGGATATGTTTTGGGGAAGAATAGGCATGAGGGGGTGGGGGTTGGATGATTGCCCTCCATTCACTTTTGACTGTTAAAAGGGGTACTAAAACTTCCAAGCTCCAATCTAATGAGCTCCATCCATTCCAAAGTTTATACAGCCAGCTGTTCCATAAAGACATTATATGCCCCAGGGCATAACTTGCAACCCTTGCTCATGGGCTCTGGAGGATTATATCCACCCTAAAGACATTGTTAGATAACTTTTGAACTATTGGTAACGAAATGGCTATCTCACACTTTCAATTGAATGCATTTCAGAAAGAGAGGATTTAAGAGAGGGGAAGGCTAGTTGCTCTATAGCATGTTTGACTCTTAAATGGGAACTATACATTTCCAATCAAATGAGCTTCTTCTAAAGTTCACACAACCACTGCTTCCATAAAAATCTTGTATTCCCCTGGGCCATAACCACTGTAGATAGACATATACAGCATAATGATTCCCCTATATCGACCATTAGAGAAAGCTGGACCAAGATGCAACCGCTCCAGAGAAGATATAAACAAGCAAAAACATAAACAACATTAGATTTTTTCATGGGTAGGGACATGTTTGGCAGAGGAAAATATTTGGTATGGCTGTAATAATGCAAAAGATAAAGATAACATTGACTTAAGAATGGAAAGAAAAAATGCAAAGAAATAAGAATGCAAAGAATGAATTTATAAGGATAATCAAGGTAAAAATAATTTTTATTTAAACAATGTCATAACGTGATGACATTTGATTAGGAAATTTGATGCATTCCATTGATATTTCAGTTACCAGTGTTTGGACTCGCCTATAAATTCCAATAATTCCTATATTTTAATGCACTCCTATAAAATGCCTATATTTTGGCTAAAAGCATATTATTCCTATATTTTCGGCTGAAGAGCACTAAGAACCTTGCTCATGATTTGCAATTTTCACTGCTTGTTAAGTAAGCCAAGATGTGATTTTCTTATGCTTTTGACTCTGCTTGTAGACTGCTGTCTTTCGGTGTAGATTGATAATTAATTGCAACTGTTGAGCTGTTTGAACTTAACTAATGCTTTGTGTTGGGCTTAGTAAGCTGCTTCTGTCTGGGCTATGCTGTTGTGTTGACTTAGTAGCCTATGTTTTGTTTTTTGTCATGTTGGGCCTGTCTAAAATGAGCGAAGATCAGTATATGGCTTGCAGTATCTGCTTAATGAGACTGGAGTTCTTGCGACTTATGCGTTTCCTGGCTGAACGCTATTTAAAAGGCTGATGCATACAGCCCAGTTATTCAAATGGGCTATTCTAAGATAGTTGCTAATCAGGGGAAGTATAATAGACGTGCACTGGGTAGGCTATATGCTACATTCTGGGATCATTCTGGCCTTTATCTTTTGGGTCTTTATCCCCTTCTAAAGAAAAATGATGTTAACCAGATTCAGACTTTTATTTCAGATATTGTAAATTTTTACTTGGTATAGCAATGGTAAGATAATTTGTAAGTTTGATGTCCTTGATATAAGTGCAAAGTTGGCTCTCCTGCATGGAAGATTGTCGGAATCAACTTTTTATCGTTTATCGCCTCATCATCCTTTGGTCCGTCTGTTCGGTTAATCTCATTGTAGCGTTGTGTTTTTTCTATTTGTACTGTATTTTGTTTGCAGTGTATTTCATTTTCTTTTTTTTGTGGATTACTCCACAAGTGCCATAACTTGTTATGATGTTGGCTAAAAATAAATTATTATTACTATATCCATATTTTTTCTTTTTATGGTCTTTTAATCTTGGGATGCTATTTTGCAGTTGATGCTTGGTAATTAAGTATGGGGCCTACCAAGTTTAATAGTTAATGGCTTGCTAAGACGGATTGCAGCGGTAGAAAGATTGGCGAATGGTGTAAGACTGGGAACGACCAGTACTCGTTCTTTTGCAAACTCTGCTTGAAAAATCTTGGTTGTACAGCTGGGGTTGCTCAGCTAAACCAACATGTGCGATCTGCAGACCACAAAGCCGCAGTTACTGCTCAACTACATCCACTACAGCTTCACCTGACCGGACAATCTCGAGTTGATGAAACAACCAAGGATAAACCATTAGTTGGTACAAACATGTTTTGTGAGCGTGATGCCGCTTGTAAAGCTGAGTTAATATGGGCAACTCAGACAGTACACTGTTCCGTGTCTGCTAACTCTTCAGACCATATTGTCGCAACCTTCCATGCAATGTTCCTCGGTAAGATCCCTGACGGTATGTCCCTATGTGCAAAGAAACTCGCGTATCTGATCACCGGTGCGCTGCATCCTTACTGTAAGTAAATGCTTATGAAGGACACTCAGTCATATTTTGTACTAGAATATGTCGAGACAACCAACAACGCTGGTATAAAAGAGTTACAGATACGTGTTCGATATTGGTCCTCATACGGAAATGAAATCCAGAGAAGACATTTATGCACAAGTTTTATGGGCCATGCGACAAGTGATGACCTGTATAGGCAGATTATGTCAGCCATGGAGCAGAATTAGCTGCCAGTTGAAAAACTGATCACGCTTGGAAGTGACGGACCGAACGTCAACAAAAGCGTTTGGAAAAAGCTCAATGCCGAAAAAAAGAAAGTGACGGGAGAGGGAATGTTGAACATCGGTACTTGCAACATCCATATAATCCATAACGCTTTCTTGAAAGGTCTTCAGGTGTTCGGAGAAGAAAGTTCCGACTTTTTTATTCTTGTGTATTCATTTTTTGACGGCTGGCCTGCACGTTGTGAAGACTATCAAGCTGCTGGCTGACGATCGGACGTGCCCTTGCTAGAATTATGCAGCAGTGGCCAGCAATCTTAGAATACTTCCTGAACTTCGTGCCGAGAGAGAAAAAACTGAAGAATGTTCTGTCCACTCCCAAATTTCTGAAGATTGTGGCTTATATCAGAAGTGCGAAGGCGAAGGCCCAACTCGAGTTTGTTCTACCCCCAGCAGAACTTCATGAGTTTCACCCAACTGTTTCAGAAAGAAGAGCATCTCATTCATGTTCTGCACTCAGAGATTAAAAGACTAGTTGTGACGCTTTGTGGACGGATCTTACTCCAGATTTTGTGACCGAGGCTGAAAATTTCTCACCAGAAATGTTGAACCTTGCTGAAAAATTTGCAGAAAAGCCCATAGTTTCAGAAAATGTGGAACGAGCTTTCCGTGACAAAGCAACACTGAAAGACAAGGCCATTTTCTATGCCAATATGTGAAAACATTTTATTGCGGGTATTCGCCATATTTTGAACAAATGTCCTCTGGAAAAGGATGGTATTCTAGAGGCTTTACGCTGTTTGAGTCCGATCAACATGAAGGATTCAAGAAGCATCGCAGACATAGCGGTTGTGGCACGCGAGATTGCGATTGGAGTAAGCTCAGACGTCGCCCAGGCTGAGTGGCTGCTTTTGCGAACGGAAACTGGACCCTGTGAGGACATTACTTGGATCGATAATTTTTGACGCCATTATTTTGGACTGGTGAATGAGCGCGGGGACAGCAAGTACCCGGAACTTACCAAGCTTATCAAAGCGGTGCTGACGTTGTCGCATGGCAGTGCAGATGTTGAGCGTGGGTTCTCGCTTTCTGGTAGGATTCTCGGTGAAGACCAGGCGTTAATGTCTGAACGTGTTCTGGATGCGAGACTCGTGGTATATGACACGTTGAGGCTTTATGGAGGAAAACCAGAACGGTTTGTTATTACAAAAGAGCTGTTGAATCTTGCACGTTCCGCATGGTCTCGGCATCAACAATATCTGGATGAAAAGAAAAAAGAAGAGCTTTCCGAGAAGGAGAAAGCAGCTTTCAAAGAGGACAACAAGCGGAAGTTGCAGGAGGTCCACGACAAAAAGAACGAAATAGAAGACCTGGAAAGCAAAAAGAAAAAACTTAGAGCATCAGAGCAAGAAAAGAGAACAGTAGCAGATACTCTACTTCAGGAAGCGACCGACCGAATGAAGAAGGATGCCGAATCAAAGAGTTCCATAGACATTGCCCTAGCTGTTTCTTTGCTCGAAGGAGCTGTGAAGTCCAGAACAAGTGAAAGAGAGCAGATGGTGGAATCTGCGAGAATGGAGCAGTCTCTTGCAAAGAAAAAAACTGACCTCATATCGAAATTGATGCCCAAGAGGCAGCAAGAGTGATTCCAAGTATTTTACCTATATCAGTCAATCGCTGGCACAGTATGTGTATCTGATTTTTTACTGTTTTTACTATTTTTACAGTTTGTATTTGAAATAATAATAAAAAGAAAATTAAAAAAAACAATGCAGAAACTCGGGAAATGACGAATTTATGTGACCAGGCATCCCACGCCATCCACCACAAATCTGATCCCGAGGACTTCCGAATCCTATATTTGGCCTGTATTTGGGCCCGGGAAATTACGTTATATATTTGGGCCTAGGACAGAGCCTATAATTTGAAACGAACCGACCTGTCCGAACCCTGAGTTCCATAGTTTTGTCAATTTTATCTCAAAGGGAAATTATGTGGTTGGTTTGAATGCAGAATTGCAACTACATTTATTTTAGTCACTTCCTTTTTTCACATATGTTTATTGATATTGGTTTGATTTTCATTGTCTGTAGGGAGGAGCTCATTAAGGGGATAATCAAATACTAGTTTTTGAAAGTTTACCTCTTCATCAAAAAAGGAGGTAATCAAATATCTAAACTACTAAAACTAAAATAATTACTTGCCAGTTTATTTTCCTTGATTGAGATTTCTGTTCATTTGACGACTTTTAAATTTCATAATATGCACGTGTGCCCAAAAAATATTGTATAAAGTTTTGAAGGGGTAAGTCCTCACAACCAGCTGCCCAGTTCAGGTCTTTGCACTCAAGCCAGTTTCGATGGATTAGTCCTGGTTTCCAACAAGAATTTCCGCAATGTTTGAAAAAAATGGAGTCACAGTCTTGCAGAAACGAAACAACACCTAGCCAAGCAACTGTAGTGTCGGATAAATGCAGACTTGACTGCTCGTAGGTCTTTTCTACCATAAAAGAATAAGTTTCCTTGAAAACTTCACTATTGCCTTAAATAAGCTTTGTAGCACACATTGGACACTTATGCCAAGTGAGTAGCTTCTTAACAACAAAACCAGCGACATATTTAAAAATATGATTTTCTGTACTATGAGATACTTCATTGAAGTCTTCATTTTCTTCTTCCAACAGAAGCTTATTGCTTTGGTGAGCCTTGGGAAGCCCAATTAGCCGCATATGTGGTCTTTTCTTCTATGAAAGTAAGTCAACCAAAATGTTTCTCTTGTCAGGAATTAGCTTGCAGTTGCCTGTATTTTTGCGGCTGCTCACCAACAATTATCCAACCATCAACCCACCATTGTTGAGTAATTGACAAATATACACTGGATTGTTCATGGAAGATTAAATAGGAGGAGCTTTTTATACGCGCTGAGAATGTAGTAGCCATATATAATGGATTATGACGCTACTGGTTAATTTATCTACATTGGGTGTAACTTACAACCCTTACCTCCAAACTCTGGGGGATTCGGTCAATCCCAAAGATCTTATTATATGATATTTGGACTATTTTTGAATAGTCCTATTTTGAATAAGTTGGAAGAGGCTATCTCAAAATTTCTATCTGATGTATTTGTGTAAAATTTGACGTGGGGATAGCTGCTTCTGATCTCTTTGATTCTTAAAATGGTGCTTGAACATCTGATTTCCAATCAAATAAGCCCCCTCGGGAGTTTATATGACCGATCTCAAGGAGGCACACTCGTGCCTCTATAAAGAGGCGAACCACGACAATGTTCGTGCCATCTTCGACTACATTTATAAATTTTAGTCCCGTTTCATATTCCTTTTCTCTCTCTTAGTTTTCTTTACTTTTCCTGGAGTATTAAATAAATAGTCGCTAAATTGGAGTTGAATTCATAAATTTTCATCTCAATTTGCATGTTTGTTCTCTGTTTTGGTCCGTTTTATTTTTACAGAAGAATTAAACAAATCTTTTTAGAATTGCAATTGAATTTCCCTATTTGTTTTTTTCAGGTTGGACCAGAATTTCTTGAGCTTTTTGCAGGAATGCTTGCACGGTTAGTTTGTTTTATTGTTTTTCTGGCACACTGAGTGCCTTATCTAGGTATCTGCTTATTGGTGCTTCGTATTTGATTTATGAATTCTGAAGCTTGTTATTTTTAAAAAAGTTCTGAAAAATCAATTTCCCGTGTCAAAGTTTTTGTATAAGTTGGCTAAGCCACTTCTGTGTCACATTTTACTGAAGTATTAAATTTCAAACTGGAATATCAAGCATATCCTTTTTTTAATACAAGGCGGCTTTGCCTCCAGTTTTGGCTTATTGTTCACTCCATCTCCCCTCATAGTCAACAAAGTCATAGGTTTTTGCCTTGGAACTTAATGTTTGATACGTCTCATTTTCATGAAATCGATCCTTAGAAAAATTATAATGGCCATCTGAAGGCCAATAAGTTACCTATGATAAAATATCACCCTCTGGATAACCCCAGCAAGCCTCTAATATAATTTTCATGAGTTTCTTGACGATCTATATTAAATCTATTTTAATATGCCTATATTATTGTAATATATTTATTTTAAATATATATATATATATATATATATATATATATATATATATATATATATATATATATATATATATATATATATATATATATATATATATATATATATATATATATATATATATATATATATATCTATATATTTTTAGTGCCTATATTAAATCTATTTTAGACAATTGTTGGTGTGTTAGAGAATTTCTCCCAGCATTTTGTAATTCATAAGCTTCTATCCTCCTCTCTTTCCTTCCTGTCATTTTCTCTTCTTTATACTCTTCCTCCTCTAATCTTTCTTTCTGTGTTCTATTGGCATCCTCTTTCCGTTTCTGGTTATACTGTCTATATATCTTTCTATTCTATCTCTCTCGTCCTTCTTGGCCCAGAAATTCATAGTTTGAGTGTAGAATTCGTTTGCAGAGTCTCAATTTTGAGTTCCAGATTAGTTCAGCTTAAGTTCATTCGCCATTTGCCAAGGTGGAAACATGCTTTGGAGGGATAATGGATTCTTTTGTCGTTAAGAGCAGCTATGACCGCAATCTCTTTGGCATTCACGTTCAGATTTTACGTTCAGATCCGTTCGCGTGTAAATCATAAAAATGACTTGTTGAAAATGTTGTCCGGCCAGGCTCCTTCCATAGCGCCACTTTAAGAAAAATTTTCTGACAGGGGATATTTTTTTGAGGGGGGGGGTCAATGCGACAAAGGTGCCAATAATTGAACAGATTGACAAATTTATTTGAAAAAAAGAGTGTAAAAAAACAGGGAAAGAGGGCGCCAAAAATATCTTATGGAGCCCGGGACCCCTCCGGCTCCCCTAGATCCACCGGTGTTTTCTGAACCTTGACACTGATGATTTGGACAGAGAATTTCAGAGTTTGTAGAATGCAGACAGTACGATCCTTTCCAAAATTGACGGCGATCAAGTAAAGTTTTGGCCATTCTTTTCTGAATACATGAATGGAGCAGGCAATATTATATTTCCTATCTTGCAGAACTTTATAGATATCTTGATGGTCCTCCCGCATTATAAGCCCCAGCAGAGGTTCAGTTTTCCCCAACGATGTTGATCAAAAGTCTCATCAGAAATGCGTGTTAATGCATGTGCACAGGTTTGTTGAAGACCCAGCAACAAGCGAAATATTCTCATCATTAGTCACAAAGGCTAGGCAGTAGAAAAGGGAAAACCCAAAGAAGAAAATACTGTCTTCTCGGTGGATTTATAATATTTTTAAATATTATTGTTGCATATTTAAAGAGCACGGAGTTTGTTTTTGATTCAAAACTCTGTGTGGGCTATGTGCAAATAATTGAAATTCTTTTCTAATAATCGTTTAATAAACTCCTTTTCTTACCAGGATTTTCCTTACAGCATCTCAGTTCATATTTCTTACTTCTTATTTTAGGATAGGACTCGCGGATGACTATTCAGATAATATAAGCATTTGCGATTCCTCTTTTTTATCCCCTTCACTTATCTAACTTGTTAGCTTAAATATAAACTATAGCATTAGACTGAAAATCCTATAAACGTTCTAATTCTTGAAGTAATCCATTCCCGAGGTCACAAGATGACACATTAATTAATGGAACTAGTGAGAATAAACATAACAGATTGGGGCAATGTTACCAAGTACAATTGATGAAATTGCGACTTTGCAAAATGTCTGCCGTTAAAATGCTGCTTCTGGCTGGTTAGCTTATGTGCTCTCCGGCTCCTGTGTTTGTTGCCAAGATGCTTCTTTTGGATGATATCTCCAAACCAAAGTATTTAGGAGATGGACCAGAGCGGGAGTTGCATGAAAGGAACCCGAGAAATCATATTTATTACTCTTTGTTTGATATTTCAGCTGAGGCTTGACCCATGACAATTTTCCAGAAAAAAGCATATATATAAGTAATATACACCATTTGACTGTTTTTTTTTTCAAGCAAAAATTTACCATCAAGGATGCTAGGTATGAAACGGGGATTAAAAACGCTTAAAACCAATAAAGATTCAATTTGAAGACAAAAGCATAATACTGTAGTTCTTAATTTTAATAAAAATTTGATAAAAGCGAAAACAAAAGATCATGTAAAGTAAATAGTAAAATAGTGATATCTAATTTAAAAGGCTCTCTTGTATATCCAGAAAAATGATTTTAGATAGCAATTTCAGTTTTTCATTGAATTTTCATTTTTGTATAAATTCTCTTTCTTCTTAAAGCGGTTGATAGCCTTTGAAAAATATAATGTCTTAACTCATGATGCTCAACACATCTGTTTGGTGTTTAGTTTATCGTTATTGACCGAAGTGATTTGGTGATTTTTTGGGGAAATGCTGGATATTTCGATGATTATTCTGGTGAGGTGCTGATGATCTTCTGCTTGTAGCGGCAACTATAAAGTTTTTCGTAGGCAGCATTTTTGAATATCGAAAGCATTATCTCTGGACAAAAACATGGTCAGCAAAATAGTCATATCCACCAAGCCTGTATTATCGGTTTTCAGGCATTTAAAAATTACTATTAAACAGTAAGCTATATATCCAGTATTTTAGTACATTTTATTTTTTTCCAGTTGGTCTGGGGGAGCACAAATGATTTATCTAGTTGGTTACTTATCTTGTAATAGGTTAGACTACCTTAGTTACCTTATATCACGTTTCGTGGATATAAAGTGGTGTTAAAATTCCTGTAAAGCATGTAGCTGGTAGTGTTTCAAGGTTGGGATCATCCTTCCCAATTTTCCCGTCATTAAGTAAGTCTAGGGTAAGACAACCAGTACTGGGTCACTTTGATCACACTGCCTATTTGGGGACAGAATTTTTGATTAGATCACAACGTGTCCAGTACTGGGACAAAGGACTTTATTCTTGGATATCCAATCCATACATTTTTCTGGGTTGCATCCAAAAAACCTGCTGTATTTTGTCCCAGTATTGGACATGTTGCAATCCAACCAAAGATTCTGTCCCAGAATAGGCAGAGTGATTGAAGTGTCCCAGCACTGGTTGTCTTATCCTATTTTCCAAGTCTTGAGTAGGCCCTAACTCAAGATAGGCTTTTCTTTGGTGGGACAGAACAGACTGTGAACAAGTATGTAATAAGGCGTATGTGATAAGTAATGTAAAAATGTATTTACAGCTTCTTGGAATGTCATATTGGGTAAAATTTTTCATTGTTCATATTTTTGACTTAGGCTACAAATAAAGTGAACATAGCCTACCACTGAAGGTCAATGTTCCTATTACCTGAACTGTTGTTTTTGGTCATGAAACTATTGTTGATTGATGCATTTTGACTTTTTGAACATCTTTTCTCTCTTGCAAAATTACTGCAAACTCACTGTTATGGAGTTAGCCTAGATATATTTGCATGTTAGGGGGGGGGGATAAAGCATAGCATATATTAAATACAGCAATGGTTAGTTTATGTATTTAATATATGCTATGCTTTACTCCTACCCCCCTGATGTGCAAATATATAGCCCTAATTTGTTTCTAAACTATTACAGGTTTGCAATTTCAAATATCTAATCAATGAAACAGAAATGATTGCAATTCTATATGTGTAAATACAGGATATTTGGGCCAGGATAACTCCATAATGGTGAGTTTGCTGTAGTTTTGCAAGAGAGAAAAGATGTTCCAAAAGCCAAAACACATATATTAACAATAGTTTCATGACCCTAAACAATTGTTCAGGTAATAGGAACATTGAACCCACTGAATGCTTTTTTGTATGTTCTTTACAAATATAATAACTGCTTCAATTTCAAATTCAATTGAAGCACTTTTTGAGCTCTTGAAAACGACCAAAATATTTCTAGTTTTTTGGTATAAAAATGGCTTAAAACATAGGTTTCAAACTTGAAAACATTGGTCTCAAACTTACTGTTTCATTATAAATCCATTTTTTTAACATTATATAATCCACAAGCATGGATTTTATGCAATTAAGTTGAATAAATAAATTTTATTTTGCTATTTATGCTGTTTTCCTCTTCCTTGACATGGAACTTTCCCTTAAAGTATGTATTTTCAGTCATTTTCAACAAAATGATATGCTATGTTTTCTCAGTGCCAAAATTATTCATAGTTAGGCTAGGTCAAAAAGTGCTTAAATTTGAATTTGCAATAGAAGTGATTATTATATTCATAAAGAACATAAAAAAAGGCATCAGATGGTATGTTCACTTTATTTGTAAGTCAAAAGTGTGAACAATGAAAAATTTACATCATAGGCTATTGTTCTATTTGAGAGGGACAAATGCAACAAGAGAAAAAAACAGCATAAGTGACAATTTTTACCCTCTGACATCCACTTTCTACCTTAGTAGGCCTAGTTGTATTGAGCAGGAATAAATTTAAATGTATAATATACCATAGTTCAATATCATTTATTAGCTTGGAAAGCTACTGATTTAGGTGCAAATTAGTAGATTTCTGATCTCTACAACAATTTGACAGATGAATGTGCCATTCAATGGACCTTTTATTTTTTTCAAAATATACTAATCACCAACATCTGTCAGTTCAGTGGTTACTACTGTTACTACTACTAACAACTCATCACAGCTCCAAGCCACCTGAGGCCAACACAGCTACACATGCTCCTCCTCCATCCCAATCTATTCAAAGCTTCCCTTTTTACACCCTCACTGGAAACTTCCATTTCTGTTAAATCTGTTTTTATGACATCCTCCCACCCAAGACAAAGACAACCTGCTTTCCACCTAGCCCTTGATTGTTGGTCAAAAAAGACAATCTCTCATCCTTCATCTGCAGAATCTGACATAGCTATCTCAACCTTCCTTTCATTATAACCCTAGAAAGCAGGATGAACCACATTTTTCATGCAACCTACAGTTTGTAATACAGTCAGTCAGATGGGTACTCAAGAACAATCTGTTGGCAATTTCTCTGGAAAACATCTAGTAAATCTTCATCCACTTTTCAGAGTGCCTATGCTACAGAGCCATATTTGACCACTGTACCTCCTAATATTCTAACCTTGGCTTACAGACTTATCTTCCAAACTTTTTTAACTGTGAAAAAACACCCTGAGACTTGGCTATTCTACTTTTAACGTCTCCACTGCTCCAACCATCTTTACTGATAATGCTACCAAGGTAAGTGAAGCGGCCTACCTGATCAATCTTTTGTTACCAATGTCACCTTTTCATATTCACTTATTCCTAGACTTAGTGGCTTTGTCTTCTTAACATTAATTTTCAATCCTATTCTAGTACCCTGGACTCACAAAACCTCTAAAACGTCATTCATTTTGCTCATACTTTCATCTAGGATGCTTAAATCATCAGCATAATGTAAGTCCAGGAGAGTCTTTCCTCTTCGTTTGATTCTGTGGTCTCCAATTGCCTTTCCTGTGCTCCTTAAGAGAATGTCCATCGAGATGATCCACATAAAGGGGGATAGAAAACAACCCTGCTTAACTCCTGATTTAATACAAATGCAGCTGCTAACCTCACTTCCTACCTTACAACAGTGTTATTCTTGTGCATAGCACTAATCCCTTTAATGTATTTTTGAAGTTTACCATACAAGGATAGACCTTTGCTTAAGTTCTTCTATCAATAGAATCAAATGCTTGCTCATAATCTATCAAACTGAGGATCAGAGGTGTTTGACAACTAAGTCACTTCTCAATTATTAACCTAAGAATGAAAATTTGGTCAACACATCCTCTACCTTTCCTAAAACTACACTGTAGTTCTCTTAAAACTTTGTCTACAGCATCTCTCAGTTTAAAAAGTATCATATTACTTGGTAATTTGCTACATACAGAGACCAGACTAAAGCCTTGATAATTACATCCCTCACTCTTATCTTGTTTCATGTACAGTAGTTTAATTAAGGTTTTCCTAAAATTGTTAGGTACTTCCCCCTTTTTCAAAAATCATATTCATAATCTCCAGTAGCTTATTTCTATCCTCAGAGTCACCATATTTAAGAAACTCAATTACCATTCTATTAGCACCTGGAGCCTTATTATTTTTGAATCCTTGTAGTACTGTTGCTATTTCTTCCTCACAAAACAATGGTTCCTTCATGTCCAAGGTATCACAAGGTATTTTCCTCTATATCTTCTTGCAACTGTATCTCGGTTTAGTAGGCCTACATTCTCAAAATGTTGTGGCCATCTTTCTTTAACTTTTTTTCTCCTGTTAAAGTAGATCAATGCCAGAAAAATTATCCATTAATCATAATTCTATGCCCTGCTGTGTAATTTACTAGGCTATAATGTCATCAAGGGGAATCATTCCTCAGGTGTTCAGTGTTTAGCCACTTCTAAAGGAAAAATTCTAATAAAATATAATTAGTACATGGTTTTAAAATGTCATAAATCACTACTAATAAATAGATAAAACTGAAAACAAATAGAATACACTAAGAATCACCAAGTCAAACTAAGAACAAGTAGAATCTGGTACAAAGAAGAATAGAGCTATTGCTTCTTGTTTTTTTTTCTCTAAAGACTAGAGTATAACTTGCACTTTGCCAAAGAAAACAATTTTCATTTTAGAGTATGTTTTTATTTCTCATAACATCCAAAATTCACCATACTTACTAATATTTCTGAAAATGAACAATTAAATATAGATTAACAATTTAATATACACCCATTCCTAAGAATCTCACCACATTTGGATTGTTATCCAATTGTACATTTGGAAGTTACGAAAAAGGAAACATTTAAAATATTTTTGTTTTCAGTAAAATACAAATAAGTCCTGGTCTTAAAAAGGTACAGGCAGCATTTGCTCAATTCCTCTTTGTGGTAGTTTCTGCTTGTTTTAATTTTGACTTGGTTATTTATTGTAATATATGTTTGTTTTGGAATTCACATATCTATTGATAACAATTTATGGTGTTTTTATACTCAAAATACTATTTGACTATATTTCTGCTCATCTTTGGCTTAATGTAGCTCTTTATATCTCTTTGAAAAACCTCTTCTGTGGAAAAGGTTTTTAAAAATTGATTTTTGTTTGTGTTTTTGATTGAAGTTGTCTTTTTCATTTGCTGAGAAGTGAATATTTTAAATTGGTTTATTTTTTCCCATAAGGATTCAAATTTTGGCTGATTGTTTATATATTAGATAAAATTCAGAGCCAAATTGTAATAATAGTCACACTTTTGGATAGAGGGGTATGGGGAAGGATATTCAAATAAATAGGTTGAAAATCTGCTTAACCTTTGGGGTTCTGTAGGACTGAAGGAATTCTAACCCCCTGTCATGTTACAATCTTGAATATAGACAAATATTAATCAATCATCCCCCTCCACATGCCCTGAAAGTTTACATACAGTGTCTGTTGATTTAGTTTAACTTCCCACTCAACATGTCCTGATGGTTTGAGCTTAATGCCTTTAGCTGTTCCTTATATATTACAGATATACCCTTTTCACAATATTGGATGCAAATAATTTCTTTTAATTTAGCTCAGTATCCCCAATAACTTACCCAGAAGTTTCAACATAATACTCATACTTTTTTCCTGGGATTTGTTTAAAAAAACTTTTTCCACAAAACAAGTTTTTCAAAGAAAAGTAAAGAGCTCCATTAAGCCAAAAATAAACAGAAACAAAGTTACCTTATCTTCCAAGCTTAAAACTACTATAAATCACTATCAATAAATAAATGAGACTCAAAACAAATATAAATTACAATAAATAGCCAAGTCAAAGTTAAAACAAGCAAAAATTAACATGAGTAGGCCTGAGAACATGCCTTACAAAGACCAGAACATAATTTGCACCTTACTAAAAAATAAAACAAATGGCCATGGATTGTCAGTTTAATTGACCTATACTGATATTTATTCCTTATGTTTTTGATAATTTTTTAATTGTGAAAGTAAAAAAATTGAAAACATTTAAAATATATATTTTTTAATTAAAGCACAAAGTATGTTCTTGTCTTGAGAAGCCATGAGTGTTATCAGCCCTACTAATGTTAATTTTTGCGAAACTTGATATATAGAAAGATTTTGTGTCTCAGATGCTCTATTTTCAAATCAGATCCAGAGACATAAGGGGGGGGGGAGAGGGGGAAACGAAAATCGAAATCTTGGAAACCGGAAATCTCGGAAAAGGCTTAGAGTAGAATGGATGAGCTCTTGGCTCTTCTGACCTCGTCACAAGTGCCATATGAGCTTTTGGATCTTGTTATTTATTTACATTGTAAGAGTACAATTAGCAACAGTAGTAGGCCAAAAGTTTCAACTTAATACCCCCTGTTGTTCTTCATATATTGCTGAGGTGTCTTATTGACAACAACAAACATAATACCTTTCGACTTAGTTTAAAGTAACATTTAGTTTTAAAATATAATGGGCCAACTGCATAATTGTGAAGGGGGGGGGGGGGTTGATGTGCCCAATATATTTAAAGACATAGTTTCTGGACTGTTCTACTATGCTGAGCAAAATGGCTGTCTCAAAATTTTGACTGGATGCTTTGGAAAATGAATGGACTTAAGAAATGGATTGCTTGCCCTCCAATCTCTTTTTACTCTTAAAATGGGCACCAGAACTTTAACTTGAAATTAGCTCCTTTAAAAGTTTCAATGATATTTTTAGCTATTAAAGAATGGTGCTGAGTATGAGATTGCTTACATGCCCTTTTGAATGGTGCTGATTATGAGATTGCTTAAATGCCCTTTTGAATACCTGTGTGCATACAGTTTTTATCTTTAATTGAAACTCCTCCTAAACCTTCCCTAAAAGTTTCACCTTAATAGCCTTAGTATCATTAGTTACAGTAACTGTAGTTGCGGTAATAAAAGTATAAACAATTTGCCTTCTGGTTAGTTCAAAATCCCCACAACTTACCCTTAAAGGTCCAACTGAATAAAATAAGTTGTTCTTCAGATATTGCTATTTCACCTTTTTGAAAGCCCACATGCGCGTATTTTGTTTTGATCTAGTTCAACATTCACCTAAATATTCCTTAAAAGTTTCCCCTTTTCTTGCACAGTAGCAATAGTTGTAGCAGCATTAGTAGCAGTATGCACAAAGCACTTTTGGTTTCTTCAACATGGGCTCAAAGTTTCAGCTTAAAACAATCAACTGCTCCTGAAGTATTTCTGATGTGTGTGCTTGACAATTTGTGTGGGCAAAGTGTGTTTTGAACTAGTTCCATACAGTTTCTATATGCACCAATACCTTGCTTTGCGTCGTTTCGTTTTGTATTTTTTTTCAAAGTTGCATCACTGCTTATTTAGTACTAATTTTCATTGCACATTGTTAGGCTTTGAGGTTGTGTTGTTTTGTATTTGATTCTTGAAGTTTTTTCTAGTCCCTTTATATCAGATAATGCCCTTTTTTGCAAACTTAACTCCATCTTTCCTTTTGCTTGTTTGTTTTTCTTTGATTCTCTCTTTTAAATAATAACTATGGTTTGCAGGCGATTCAATTAACTGAGTAGTTAAAAGTGTGACTCATCCCCGTTAAAAATGTATTTTTGGCCGCCAGTTTGGCTGAAATTCAGTGAAGGGTGAATGGGAGAATTAGTTCATGCATTGTAGATTACTTGTCACTTTGTGTTATAACCCTGTGAGGGATTTTGTTTGCTTGTCTTTGTTCATCACTTCCTGGGTGATTTTTATCTTTGTCTTTTTACCTCTACCAAAGTACCACTATTACAACACTCATTATGGATTAATGAGAGTTTAATTGTTTTTTAATTTTTACTTTGTTCAATTTTCTTTTTAAAAAGTAGTATTTTTATAACCATGTAACTTATCTTCAATCTTTACATGATTTGCAATACAAAATCTTAATTCCCTTTGGATTGTTTCAATTTGCGTCATGTTTTTTTGGAATGTAGCCCTGATGCATAGTGAGGGATTTTTGTGTTCCAATTTTTTTTGCTTAATATCCTTAGTTTTAATAGCAGTAATAGTAGTAGTAGTAGCAGTAGAATTAATTGTAGTAGCCTAAGCTTTAGTGGCAGTAGTAGTAATAACAATAACAGTAGTAGTAGTATCAGTAGAAATAGTAGTATCAGGATGCAAATATTTTCTTTTGGTTAGTTCAATATCCCTCACAAAAAGCCCTGTTAGTTTTAACTTCAGTCACCAAACTGTTCCTAAGATATTGCTGTTACACCCTCTTGACAGCTTGCATACAGATGGCGTGTTGTCATTCAGTTCACCTCCACCCTCAAAATTCCTTGAAAATTTTACTTTCATACCCTTATGTATAGTTGTGATAATTGTCACAGTAGTAGTATTGATATTACTAGTAATAGTATTGAATAGCAGTTGTACTACTCGCAGAAGTAGTATTAACATAAGAACATCCCTCTCATCAAGTCCTAGTGGTTTCAGCTTAATACAAATAGTCATTGTTATGACATTGCTGATATGTCCTTTTGATAACCTGTATCTTCATGTACTTCTTGAAATTTTCTCCTCAATGCTTTTAGCCTTACAAGTAGTTAAAATGGCAGTAGTAGTAAATGTAGCAATAACAGTAGTATCAACATTAGTTTGCACATATTGCCTTTTGGTGAGATGATCATGATCTTTAAGCATTATCTGAAAGTTCAAACTTAATGCCCAAATCAATTCTTGAGATATGCTATTTTGACAATGTGCATGCACATTGTCTTTTAATTTAGTTCAAATTTCCCCTCAATATGGTAAATGAAGTAGTGTGGTAGTAGTAGTGGTGGTAGTTATAGTAGCATTAGTAGCATGCAAATATTGCCTTTTTGATCATCTTCCTTGTCATTTCCTGAATTTTCCAAACTAATGTACTCAGTTATTCCTGTGTTAGACCCTTTTACAATCTGCATACAGATAAATTGTTTTGATTTAGTTCAACACTCCTCTCAACATTCTCTAAAATGCTCACCTGAATGCCCTTTATCTTCTTGGAAAATAAAGTTCAAACATGCATACCTGTCTCAATAGCATTCTATGGGTAAACAATGAATGAATTGCCGAACTTACAGCCCTTTTTCTGAGGACTGTGGAGAGGTTGACATCCCCAAAGACATAATTACTGAACCTTTCAACAATGCTGAACAAAATAGCTCTCTTAGAATTCAATTGGATATGTTTTGGGGAAGAATAGGCATGAGGGGGTGGGGGTTGGATGATTGCCCTCCATTCACTTTTGACTGTTAAAAGGGGTACTAAAACTTCTAAGCTCCAATCTAATGAGCTCCATCCATTCCAAAGTTTATACAGCCAGCTGTTCCATAAAGACATTATATGCCCCAGGGCATAACTTGCAACCCTTGCTCATGGGCTCTGGAGGATTATATCCACCCTAAAGACATTGTTAGATAACTTTTGAACTATTGGTAACGAAATGGCTATCTCACACTTTCAATTGAATGCATTTCAGAAAGAGAGGATTTAAGAGAGGGGAAGGCTAGTTGCTCTATAGCATGTTTGACTCTTAAATGGGAACTATACATTTCCAATCAAATGAGCTTCTTCTAAAGTTCACACAACCACTGCTTCCATAAAAATCTTGTATTCCCCTGGGCCATAACCACTGTAGATAGACATATACAGCATAATGATTCCCCTATATCGACCATTAGAGAAAGCTGGACCAAGATGCAACCGCTCCAGAGAAGATATAAACAAGCAAAAACATAAACAACATTAGATTTTTTCATGGGTAGGGACATGTTTGGCAGAGGAAAATATTTGGTATGGCTGTAATAATGCAAAAGATAAAGATAACATTGACTTAAGAATGGAAAGAAAAAATGCAAAGAAATAAGAATGCAAAGAATGAATTTATAAGGATAATCAAGGTAAAAATAATTTTTATTTAAACAATGTCATAACGTGATGACATTTGATTAGGAAATTTGATGCATTCCATTGATATTTCAGTTACCAGTGTTTGGACTCGCCTATAAATTCCAATAATTCCTATATTTTAATGCACTCCTATAAAATGCCTATATTTTGGCTAAAAGCATATTATTCCTATATTTTCGGCTGAAGAGCACTAAGAACCTTGCTCATGATTTGCAATTTTCACTGCTTGTTAAGTAAGCCAAGATGTGATTTTCTTATGCTTTTGACTCTGCTTGTAGACTGCTGTCTTTCGGTGTAGATTGATAATTAATTGCAACTGTTGAGCTGTTTGAACTTAACTAATGCTTTGTGTTGGGCTTAGTAAGCTGCTTCTGTCTGGGCTATGCTGTTGTGTTGACTTAGTAGCCTATGTTTTGTTTTTTGTCATGTTGGGCCTGTCTAAAATGAGCGAAGATCAGTATATGGCTTGCAGTATCTGCTTAATGAGACTGGAGTTCTTGCGACTTATGCGTTTCCTGGCTGAACGCTATTTAAAAGGCTGATGCATACAGCCCAGTTATTCAAATGGGCTATTCTAAGATAGTTGCTAATCAGGGGAAGTATAATAGACGTGCACTGGGTAGGCTATATGCTACATTCTGGGATCATTCTGGCCTTTATCTTTTGGGTCTTTATCCCCTTCTAAAGAAAAATGATGTTAACCAGATTCAGACTTTTATTTCAGATATTGTAAATTTTTACTTGGTATAGCAATGGTAAGATAATTTGTAAGTTTGATGTCCTTGATATAAGTGCAAAGTTGGCTCTCCTGCATGGAAGATTGTCGGAATCAACTTTTTATCGTTTATCGCCTCATCATCCTTTGGTCCGTCTGTTCGGTTAATCTCATTGTAGCGTTGTGTTTTTTCTATTTGTACTGTATTTTGTTTGCAGTGTATTTCATTTTCTTTTTTGTGTGGATTACTCCACAAGTGCCATAACTTGTTATGATGTTGGCTAAAAATAAATTATTATTACTATATCCATATTTTTTCTTTTTATCGTCTTTTAATCTTGGGATGCTATTTTGCAGTTGATGCTTGGTAATTAAGCATGGGGCCTACCAAGTTTAATAGTTGATGGCTTGCTAAGACGGATTGCAGCGGTAGAAAGATTGGCGAATGGTGTAAGACTGGGAACGACCAGTACTCGTTCTTTTGCAAACTCTGCTTGAAAAATCTTGGTTGTACAGCTGGGGTTGCTCAGCTAAACCAACATGTGCGATCTGCAGACCACAAAGCCGCAGTTACTGCTCAACTACATCCACTACAGCTTCACCTGACCGGACAATCTCGAGTTGATGAAACAACCAAGGATAAACCATTAGTTGGTACAAACATGTCTTGTGAGCGTGATGCCGCTTATAAAGCTGAGTTAATATGGGCAATTCAGACGGTACACAGTTCCGTGTCTAACTCTTCAGACCATATTGTCGCAACCTTCCATGCAATGTTCCTTGGTAAGATCCCTGACGGAATGTCCTTATGTGCAAAGAAACTCGCGTATCTGATCACCGGTGCGCTGCATCCTTACTGTAAGTAAATGCTTATGAAGGACACTCAGTCATATTTTGTACTAGAATATGTCGAGACAACCAACAACGCTGGTATAAAAGAGTTACAGATACGTGTTCGATATTGGTCCTCATACGGAAATGAAATCCAGAGAAGACATTTATGCACAAGTTTTATGGGCCATGCGACAAGTGATGACCTGTATAGGCAGATTATGTCAGCCATGGAGCAGAATTAGCTGCCAGTTGAAAAACTGATCACGCTTGGAAGTGACGGACCGAACGTCAACAAAAGCGTTTGGAAAAAGCTCAATGCCGAAAAAAAGAAAGTGACGGGAGAGGGAATGTTGAACATCGGTACTTGCAACATCCATATAATCCATAACGCTTTCTTGAAAGGTCTTCAGGTGTTCGGAGAAGAAAGTTCCGACTTTTTTATTCTTGTGTATTCATTTTTTGACGGCTGGCCTGCACGTTGTGAAGACTATCAAGCTGCTGGCTGACGATCGGACGTGCCCTTGCTAGAATTATGCAGCAGTGGCCAGCAATCTTAGAATACTTCCTGAACTTCGTGCCGAGAGAGAAAAAACTGAAGAATGTTCTGTCCACTCCCAAATTTCTGAAGATTGTGGCTTATATCAGAAGTGCGAAGGCGAAGGCCCAACTCGAGTTTGTTCTACCCCCAGCAGAACTGTTCATGAGTTTCACCCAACTGTTTCAGAAAGAAGAGCATCTCATTCATGTTCTGCACTCAGAGATTAAAAGACTAGTTGTGACGCTTTGTGGACGGATCTTACTCCAGATTTTGTGACCGAGGCTGAAAATTTCTCACCAGAAATGTTGAACCTTGCTGAAAAATTTGCAGAAAAGCCCATAGTTTCAGAAAATGTGGAACGAGCTTTCCGTGACAAAGCAACACTGAAAGACAAGGCCATTTTCTATGCCAATATGTGAAAACATTTTATTGCGGGTATTCGCCATATTTTGAACAAATGTCCTCTGGAAAAGGATGGTATTCTAGAGGCTTTACGCTGTTTGAGTCCGATCAACATGAAGGATTCAAGAAGCATCGCAGACATAGCGGTTGTGGCACGCGAGATTGCGATTGGAGTAAGCTCAGACGTCGCCCAGGCTGAGTGGCTGCTTTTGCGAATGGAAACTGGACCCCGTGAGGACATTACTTGGATCGATCATTTTTGGAGCCATTATTTTGGACTGGTGAATGAGCGCGGGGACAGCAAGTACCCGGAACTTACCAAGCTTATCAAAGCGGTGCTGACGTTGTCGCATGGCAGTGCAGATGTTGAGTGTGGGTTCTTGCATTCTGGTAGGATTCTTGGTGAAGACCAGGCGTTAATGTCTGAACGTGTTCTGGATAGATATCAAGACTCATGGTATATTACATGTTGAGGCTTTATGGAGGAAAACCAGAATGGTTTGTTATTACAAAAGAGCTGTTGAATCTTGCATGTTCTGCATGGTCTTGGTATCAACAATATCTGGATGAAAAGAAAAAAAGAGCTGTCCAAGAAAGAGAAAGCAGCTTTCAAAGAGGACAAGCGGAAGTTGCAGGAGGTCCACGACAAAAAGAACGAAATAGAAGACCTGGAAAGCAAAAAGAAAAAACTTAGAGCATCAGAGCAAGAAAAGAGAACAGTAGCAGATACTCTACTTCAGGAAGCGACCGACCGAATGAAGAAGGATGCCGAATCAAAGAGTTCCATAGACATTGCCCTAGCTGTTTCTTTGCTCGAAGGAGCTGTGAAGTCCAGAACAAGTGAAAGAGAGCAGATGGTGGAATCTGCGAGAATGGAGCAGTCTCTTGCAAAGAAAAAAAACTGACCTCATATCGAAATTGATGCCCCAGAGGCAGCAAGAGTGATTGCAAGTATTTTACCTATATCAGTCAATCGCTGGCACAGTATGTGTATCTGATTTTTTACTGTTTTTACTATTTTTACAGTTTGTATTTGAAATAATAATAATAAAAAAAACAATGCAGAAACTCGGGAAATGACGAATTTATGTGACCAGGCATCCCACGCCATCCACCACAAATCTGATCCCGAGGACTTCCGAATCCTATATTTGGCCTGTATTTGGGCCCGGGAAATTACGTTATATATTTGGGCCTAGGACAGAGCCTATAATTTGAAACGAACCGACCTGTCCGAACCCTGAGTTCCATAGTTTTGTCAATTTTATCTCAAAGGGAAATTATGTGGTTGGTTTGAATGCAGAATTGCAACTACATTTATTTTAGTCACTTCCTTTTTTCACATATGTTTATTGATATTGGTTTGATTTTCATTGTCTGTAGGGAGGAGCTCATTAAGGGGATAATCAAATACTAGTTTTTGAAAGTTTACCTCTTCATCAAAAAAGGAGGTAATCAAATATCTAAACTACTAAAACTAAAATAATTACTTGCCAGTTTATTTTCCTTGATTGAGATTTCTGTTCATTTGACGACTTTTAAATTTCATAATATGCACGTGTGCCCAAAAAATATTGTATAAAGTTTTGAAGGGGTAAGTCCTCACAACCAGCTGCCCAGTTCAGGTCTTTGCACTCAAGCCAGTTTCGATGGATTAGTCCTGGTTTCCAACAAGAATTTCCGCAATGTTTGAAAAAAATGGAGTCACAGTCTTGCAGAAACGAAACAACACCTAGCCAAGCAACTGTAGTGTCGGATAAATGCAGACTTGACTGCTCGTAGGTCTTTTCTACCATAAAAGAATAAGTTTCCTTGAAAACTTCACTATTGCCTTAAATAAGCTTTGTAGCACACATTGGACACTTATGCCAAGTGAGTAGCTTCTTAACAACAAAACCAGCGACATATTTAAAAATATGATTTTCTGTACTATGAGATACTTCATTGAAGTCTTCATTTTCTTCTTCCAACAGAAGCTTATTGCTTTGGTGAGCCTTGGGAAGCCCAATTAGCCGCATATGTGGTCTTTTCTTCTATGAAAGTAAGTCAACCAAAATGTTTCTCTTGTCAGGAATTAGCTTGCAGTTGCCTGTATTTTTGCGGCTGCTCACAAACAATTATCCAACCATCAACCCACCATTGTTGAGTAATTGACAAATATACACTGGATTGTTCATGGAAGATTAAATAGGAGGAGCTTTTTATACGCGCTGAGAATGTAGTAGCCATATATAATGGATTATGACGCTACTGGTTAATTTATCTACATTGGGTGTAACTTACAACCCTTACCTCCAAACTCTGGGGGATTCGGTCAATCCCAAAGATCTTATTATATGATATTTGGACTATTTTTGAATAGTCCTATTTTGAATAAGTTGGAAGAGGCTATCTCAAAATTTCTATCTGATGTATTTGTGTAAAATTTGACGTGGGGATAGCTGCTTCTGATCTCTTTGATTCTTAAAATGGTGCTTGAACATCTGATTTCCAATCAAATAAGCCCCCTCGGGAGTTTATATGACCGATCTCAAGGAGGCACACTCGTGCCTCTATAAAGAGGCGAACCACGACAATGTTAAGCGATCTTCGGTTCCAGTGGTCGCAGAGGGATGGTGAGGGATGCATTTCGTAGCCCGAGCTCCAACTAAGAAACCTGCCAAATTTCATCCCCCTCCGACTTTTCCTTCATGGGGAAAATCTGGCCGAAAGTTTCGACCCACCAACCCCAGCCCCCCTTTAACTTTGTCCGATCGGGCTGAAATTCACAAGTCAAGGTCCCCTAGGGCCCAGGAGCTTATCCGCGAAATTTCAGCTCGATCCGATAACTCCTTCCCTGTTTTCCAGAAACCACGCATTAGCCACTTAATTAACCCATTTCTCCATAAGAGCCCATGTTAATTTGAAATTTTTAAAAGTTATTTAAAAGTTATATTTACGCACATGCAGGTGGTTAGCTCAGTCGGTAGAGCGTGGGACTTTTAATCCTCGGGTCAAGGGTTCAAGTCCCTTATCGGGCGGTTTTTTTTTCACAAAATATGAAAAAAACTTCGTTTCCTTAAAGAGTTAAAGAGGCTGCGTCCCAAAGTCGAACCTTAAAACGTACAGGAATCTAAGCTAGAAAATCGGGGGGTTAAGATTTCCCAAAGAAACTTTCCAGGGAAATTACTCGGAGAATTCCGCGTCGAATTTTTGAAATTCTTAAAATCCTTATCCTTGAAATTCTTATCAAGAATTTTTGAAATTCTTAAAAGTTAAAGTGCCGAAGTTTCATCTGTTCCTAGTGTGACTATTGTGCAAAGTTCTGAATAAGTCGTTGTGAAACCTTTTATACAAAAACGACCTCAGCCATTCACTCGTCTTCAACGCCCAAGTTTGCCAAGAAGAATCAATGACTCACCTCTTCGTCAAAGACAGCAGCAACCCACTCCAGATCCACTCCTAAGTGAAAGTGATTCTGACTATTATGATGAAAGTGATGATGAAGTTGTTGACAATTTTAAAGAAAATAAGTTAGAAAAAGTCAAGATTGTGAATGGACGTGTAAGATACTTCGATGTGGGCAATTTCCCCCATTCTGGTAGCTGTAAAAAATTTATAAATTGTGCACGAGTTGACTCTGGAGCTGTAAGAGCATGGGTCTATACATGTCCAAAAGAACTGACTTTTGACCCTGTTGGGGGACTTTGCAACTGGGGCAATCCTCAGCGATGTCCGAAATAAGTGTGATATAAATATGCTTTAAGTATATATTTTATAGCCTTTAAGTGCTCATTGCCAATTTTTAGGTAAATTTTCAAATGTTTTGTAGAAGTTTAAGTTTTTCTCGATTTAATGAACCGTGGATATTTGCTTATTTTATATAAATAGTTGCTAAATAAGATAAATAATATATAATTTACTATAATTACCTAAAGATGTTTCCTATATGAGAAGGCATTTTTAGAATAAATTCTTTATTATAGGCTTTTGGACGTAGCGATCAAAATTCCTGTACGTTTTAAGGTTCGACTTTGGGACGCAGCCTCTTTAACTCTTTAAGAAAACGAAGTTTTTTTCATATTATTTCCATAAAAAACCTTATATGCGCTAGGTGCATAGCTTACAACCTTTGTGCTAAGGGCTGTAGGAGGATTGTCATCCTTAAAGACATAATTTCCAGGCCTTTCAACTATGCTGAGCAAAATGGCTATCTCAAATTTTGTTTAGATGTGTTTTGGGAATCGATGGGCTTGGTGAGGGGGCTTGTTGCCATTCAGTCATTTAAGACTATCAAAAAGGGCAATAGCCCTTTCAATTTCCAATGGAATGAGCCTTTTTCGAAGTTTCTATGACAATAAATAGCCATCTCAAAATTCCTATCAGATGCATTTTGGAGAAATATAAGGTGTGTGTGTGTGTGTGTGGGGGGGGTATCCGCACTCCAAACATATAAAATCTGAAAAAAAAGTACTAGAACTTCTGATTACCAGTCCACTGATCCCCCTCCAAAGTCTTTATGACCACCCTTTCTATAAAAACCCTATATACCCCCCAGGGCATAACTTACAACTTTTGCCCTTAGGGCTGTGAGGGGAGTATCAATCCTAAAGACATAATTTCCGGACCTTTTGACTACGCTGAACAAAATGGCTATCTCAAAATTTTGATTAAATGTGTTTAGGTAAATGGTGGGAGTGGGATGGGGGTTAGTTGCCCTCCAATCACTTTTGACTATTAATAAGGGCACTAGCCCTTTCAATTTTCCCATCGATTTATCTCTTTTCGAAGTTTCTACGACAACTCCTTCGATACAAAGTGTCCTGGTAAAAAAAAAACATTGTGCTCGGATCACTTTTACTCAGGCTGCGGCTTTTCCGCTGCCTATGATAATGCAAAGACACCCTTTTGATATTCAACAGCAGATAAAGTAATGATGAATTAATCTATGAAATTGGAATTTTTAGTTCGTTAAATGAATATTTTGGCTGTATATCCAAGGGCTGTCCTCAACAAAGCACATAAAAGTATAAAACAACAAGTTATATTACAAAACAAATAGCCAATATCAGTGAAAATAAATAAAAAGACACATTTTAAGTTGGCTGCCAAAAAAGTAAGAATAGCGTTAAAAACATGCCCGCAATGAAAGCAAATCAATAAGATAAAAACAAATGAATGACTTTCCATGTTTTATGTTGCTTTCCTTCAGTCCTGGTTGAACTTCCTTGATGTAAAGAATCTAGGACTGTTTTAATTTAGTTTTAATGATCACCCTTTTTTGCAAGTCTTATCTTATATCTTATATGTATTAAATTACTCATTTGATATTCACTTGAGGATAAAAAGTATCACTGTATTAAATTAATGCCTCCTTGTTTTACTTGCTGAAACTTGAAACTTTGGCAATCAAAACAAACAAGAATTAATTAGAAAAACACCGAAAAAGAAATTTTCCAAAGAAAAGTAAAGGCCCTACTAAACTTAAAATCAAAAGAAATAAAAACCTAAAATAACTCAGACTCGAAATGACCTGAAATTACTATTAAAGAACAAATGAAATCCAAATCAAACACAAACTCAATAAGCAATCATAACAGAAAAAAATAAATCTTAAAATAAGTAAAGCAATTATTAAACAAATTTAGTATGCAAATCAAGCTTAAAACGAGCAAAAATCTGTTGCTATTCAATTATACATGAAAACCAAAACGAACCTAAAACGAACAAAACGTCGGGTCATGGAGGGTAGGGACGAGTTCCCATAATTTTTGGAATAAAATATTGTCAGTAGTTTTTTTTCATTGAGGGGGGTGCTTATTTTAACAAAATGAGTACCTCAAAAATCCAATCGGGTGGATTTGGGGAAAAGAGGGCAGAGAGGCTAGTTGCCCTCTGGTACCTTTAGACTCTTAAAAAGGGAACCAAAACTTTCAATTTCTAATTGAATGAGCCTCTTTCGAAGCTTATACAACCACCCCAAGGGGTTTTGTTGGGGAGGAGGGTAGTTGCCCCATAACAGTTTTGAGAAAATTATTCTATAGCCCTTGCCTCTTGACTATCTGGATATGGAGCCCTCTTCCCCCCCCCTTCCCCCCAAAAAATACTGGAGCTATGCTCCTGACCACCACTTCCATGAAAGCCTTATATGCCCTGCAGGGCATTATTTACAACACTTGCCCTTGGGTTTTTGGGGTTTGTGTAAACCTCGGATTTTTGTTATGGTATTTTTGGCCTATTTTTAACAAAATGACTATCTCAAAAACTTGATCAGACACATTTGGGGAAACAAGGGTTGGTTGGGAGTGGCTAGTTATCATCTGATCACTTTTGACTCTTAAAAAGGGAACTAGAACTTTTAATTTCCAATCATTTGAGTCCCCTCCGAAGTGTACACAACCACCTGTTCCATAAAAACCTTAAATGCCCCAGGGCATAAGTTACAATCCTTCCCCCAGGTTCTGAGATGTTATGTTGACCCCTGAAGCTCTTGTTTTCTGATTGTTGGACTATTTCAAACCAAATGGCTATCTTAAAATTTTGATAAGATGCATTTGGGGAAAAGAGAGTGTGGGGGGTGGATACCCTCTAATTACTATTTAATTTTCCCTCCAATTACTATATAAGTTTCAATTTCTAATCAAATGAGCCCTCTATGAAGTTTATACAGCCACCTCTTAAATAAATACGTTATACCCCCCCCGGGCATAACTTACAATACTCGCCACCCCTGGGCTCAGGGGTGCTGTGTCGACCTCGGAGTTTTTGTTATTTGATGTTTGAACTATTTAAACAAAATGGCTGTCTTAAGATTTTGATTCGATGCATTTGGGGAAAAGGGACCTTGGGGGGGGGGTGGCTAATTGCCCTATAATCACTTTTGCCTCTTAAAAAGGGAACTAGAACTTCTGATTTTCAGTCGAATGAGCCCCTTCTGAAGCTTATATGATCATCCCCTCCATAAAAACCATATGTGCCCTTACAATGCTTTCCCCGGGCCTTGGGGGCTGTTTTGACCCCAGAGTTTTTGTTATCGGATCGTTGAACTATTTTCGACAAAATCGCTATCTCAAAATTTTTATCAGGTGCCTTTTAGGAAAAAGGGCAGGGGGGGGGGGGGTAGATGCCCTCTGATCACTTTGACTCTTAAAAATTTTTAATTTTCAATAGTCAATCGAATGAGCCCCCCTCCAAAGGAAGCGCCTAAAAAACATGAGAGCCTTATGGCCTTTACCATAGGCAACGCTGAAGCGCCTATAAAAAAAACATGAGAGCCTTATGGCCTTTACCATAGGCAACGCTATAGCGTTGTTTTTGGTAGTGTTTTTGGACCTACGTAATTTCTTTTGATTTACTTTTAAACACGCCTCAACTTTCCCTGAAAGTTTTATTTTAATACCCTATTCTTTGCTGATATGTTGTATCTGTGCCATTTCGACAACCTGGATGCAACTAAATTCTTTTGATTTAATAGTAGTAGCAGCAGTCCCAAGTAATTGCAGTTATAGTTACAAATAGCCACAGTTGCTCTTCCAACTAGCTGCAGTTGCAGTCACAGCAACCAACTCAAGTAGTTGCAAGTACTTAAAGTTGTTGTATGTAGCTGCAGATGCAAGCAGTTGTTGCCGCTGTAGTTGCAATCACAATTTCAAGTTGTGGCAGTCACCGTCAAAAGTAGTTGGAGTTGTAGTTGCAAGTTATCTGAGGTACGATTTGGTGCTGTGGCAAGTATTTGCACTCATAGCTAGATGCAGTTACAAGTTGTCACAGTTGTAAACTGTTGCAGTCATAAATGATTGCTTTAGCATAAGCACTAGTTGCAGTAGCTCTGAAAGATTTAGTTTAATACCATCAGCTGAACATAGGGTATTTTGATTTAGTTCAACATTCTATGAAAGTTCTGCCTTAATGGACATTGCCTTATTAATAGCAGCAGTAATAGTAATAGTTGTAGCAGTAGTAGTGGTATTAATAGAAGTAGTAGTATACCCTTTATGCCTTTTGGTTAGTTGAACATGTCCTGTAATTTTTTAATTAATGCTCTATGCTGCTCCTGAGTTATTGGTGATACACCCTTTTGACAACCTGCATGTACATAGTTTGTTTTGATTTAGTTTCCCTCACCAACTTTCCTCTCAACATTCCGCGACATTTTCACCTTAACACCTTTAGCCTTTGTACGAGTAGTCGTTACTTGACTAACAGTAGTAATAGTGTACACTTAAATTGTGTTATAATTTAGTTTTACATTTCCATAAACTTCAGCTTAATACCTATAGCTTTTCCTGGGATATTGCTGATATCTCCCTTTGACATCCCGTATGCACAGAGTGTGCTTTGGTTTAGTTCAGCTCTCCCTGACGTTTTCATCTTGGTATCCTTAGCCTTAGTAGTAGTAGCAGTAGTTGGAGTAGTGGGAGGAGATGAAGTACTAGCAGTAGTAATGTGCAAATAGCATGTTTTGGTTAGATCAGCATTTTCCTCAACATACCCTGTCAGTTTCTGTCAGTTTCATACTCTAAGCTTTGCTTGAACAATTGCGTATCGTCTCTTTTGGCAACCTTTATGCACATAATGTGTTTTGATGTACTTAAATGCTTTCCTTAATTTCCCCCGAAAGCTTCACCTTAATCCTGTGAGCCTTTTTGGAGACCATGGATCGAACTTGCCCCACCCCCTTTTCCAAATAATAAATCCTATATGTAAACAATTGGCAAAATACATAACTTACAGCCCCTGCCCCAAGGGATTGGGGGGGGATTGTGTCATTCCCAAAGGCATAGTTATTGGGTCTTTTAACTATATTGAACAAAATGGCCATCTCAAAATTTTGGTCAGATGTGTTCAGGGGGAGAGCAGCAGAAATGCCATAGGACGGGTGCTTGTAGCCATCCAATCACTTTTGACTCTTGAAAGGGCACTAGAACTTTCAATTTCCAATTGATTGAGCCCCCTTCCAAGTTTCTTCAACAACTCCCTTCATACGAAGTGGCTTGGTGAAAAGAGAAAAAAGTTAATACATTGAGCCCTCTTCACCCTTTACTTAGATGGTGTTATTGTGCTGCCTATGAAGTAAGATCTATCAAGAATTGTTAAAGCTACCTTAATAGAATCATAAAGACATAATTATCTTGTTCCTAAAAGTGTAGTGCTTTGATTTATTCGCTCCCCTATTGGAGAAATATATAGTCCACTCTGCATACTCAGGTGCAGTTTTAAAAAAGAAAAGTGTCAATTTTTATAGTGGGTTGTATATTTATCTATCAGGGGCTTGGGGTCTTGGTTAAGTAATAAAAAACACTTATTATTGAGATAACTGAGTATCTATGATTGACTTAAGTAGTTTTAAGAGACTTGGGTTACCATTATTTACTGGTAAGGGATAAGGAACATGGTGTCATTTGAAGGGTCCTTTGAAGGACTGCAAAGAAAATTTGTGAAGGGATTCATTAATATATTTGGAAAAAGAATAAAAAGATGTCATTAGTGGTGTGTTTTAGCTCAGTAAGTAAAATTACTCAGGATTACCGAGATAGAAATCAAATAGGAAAAAATTATACCATTATATTCTTCAATCAAATATGATGATTAAACTGCTGTTGCAGTTCCATCCCAGCCCCTTCCCCAACTAATAAGACCAGACGTTGCCATTTGCAATGTAAAAAGTTTGCATATTTTTTGAAATTACCACTATCTTTTGTGCTTTTTCTCCTCAAAAGTTGGTTCACGCTGGAATGTGATTTTGACAGCAGCAGTTGTGGTATTTAGAAAGAGCTTTGGATGGCAAATGTAACTGTATATTTTTTTTCCTATCTGATTTCTGCCCTATACTATAATTAAATAAAAAAAAACAAGTTTTTTTTAACTGAAAGTAAGGAGTGACATTAAAACTTAAAACGAACAGAAATTACTTCGTATATGAAAGGGGCTGCTTCCTCATCAACGCTCCGCTCTTTACGCTAAAGTTTGACTCTGTCTCTCAACTCTTCTTTTTAAAACAGTAAAAAACTTTAGCGTAAAGAGTGGGGCGTTAATGAGGAAGCAGCCCCTTTGATATACGAAGTAATTTCTGTTCGTTTTAAGTTTTAATGTCGCTCCTTACTTTCAGTTAAAAAAAACTTGTTTTTTTTTATTTAATTATAGTATAGGGCAGAAATCAGATAGGAAAAAAAAAATATACAATTACATTTGCCATCCAAAGCTCTTTCTAAATACCACAACTGCTGCTGTCAAAATCACATTCCAGCGTGAACCAACTTTTGAGGAGAAAAAGCACAAAAGATAGTGGTAATTTCAAAAAATATGCAAACTTTTTCGTAAAGAGTGGGGCGTTGATGAGGAAGCAGCCCCTTTGATTTACGAAGTAATTTCTGTTCGTTAATGTCGCTCCTTACTTTCAGTTAAAAAAACTTGTTTTTTTATTTAATTTCTGAATGTTTTTGAATCAATGCATGTTTTGATTTTGGCTCTCCGCACAGGAATAATTAAAACGAAATTTGTATATTTATTTTTTTTTGGCTAAATGGCTTTCTCATAGTTTTGATCGAATCATTTTGAGAAAAAAAGGAGCTGGTGAGGAAGCCTAGTTGCCCTCCGATTTTTGGTTACTTAGAAAGGCAACTAGAACTTTTAATTTTTTACGAATGTTTTTATTAGCAAAAGATACACGTAACTTATAAATTAGCTTAGGTAACGAACTTTTGTATTGTCATGTTTTCATTACATATATATAGGGGTTCACCTCCTCCCGTCAGTACCTCGCTCTTTACACTAAAGTTTAAATTTTGTCCCAATTCATTAAGAATGGCCCCTGAATCACAAAAGCCGTAGAATAAATAGTTGAAATTACTAAAAATACTTTGGCGTAAAGAGCGAGGTATTAGGAGGAGGTGAGACCCTCATATGCGTAATAATTTCTGTTCGTTTTAAGTTTTAATGTTGCTCCTTACTTCCAGTTGAAAAAACGTTTTCATTTTTATTTTTCCATTGTGTTTTTTTTTAATACTGCTAGAAAATCCTGCGCTCCCTCCAAGGAAATTTTCCTCCCCCATGACAAAATCCTCGATGGAAAGTTCCCCCAATATATCCCCCTCTTCTCAACACCTCCCCCAACCAAAATATCCCCCTGGAGTCGTCTGTACACTTCCCAATAACTATTACTATATGTAAGCACTGGTCCAAGTTTGTAACTTGTAGCCTCTCCCACGGGGACTGTGGGGGAGTAAGTCGTCCCCAAAGACATAGTTATAAGGTTTTTCGACTACGCTGAATAAAATGGCTATCTCAGAATTTTGATCTGTTGACTTAGGAAAAATAATTAGCGTGGGAGGGGGCCTAGGTGCCCTCCAATTTTTTTGGTCACTTAAAAAGGGACCATTTCTAGGACCATTGGGTCAATACGATCACCCCTGGGAAAAAAAAACAACAAACAAACAAATAAGTACGCATCCTTGATCTGCCTTCTGGCAAAAAATACAAAATTTCACATTTTTGTAGATAGGAGCTTGAAACTTCTACAATAAGGTTTTCTGATACGCTGAATCTGATGGTGTGATTTTCGTTAAGATTCTATGACTTTTAGGGGGTGTTTCCCCCTATTTTCTAAAAGAAGGCTAATTTTCTCAGGCTCTTAGCTTTTGATGAGTAAGACTAAACTTGATGAAACTTATATATTTAAAATCAGCATTAAAATGCGATCCTTTTGATTCAGCTATTGGTATAAAAATTCCATTTTTTAGAGTTTTGGTTACTATTGAGCCGGGTTGCTCCTTACTACAGTTCGTTACCACGAACTGTTTGATTGTACTCTTGTTTTGAGCCCAAAAGGGGGCTTCAAAATGTATGGTGACACATGGTTCCGTATGCTTTTTGGTAGGAAAATTAAAAAACAGGAATATACTGTACCTAAATTCCGCATCCAATACTCCTTTCATATACAATAATCGCTACTGTAGCAATTTTGCCCCAGGAAGTGATTATGCAGCAAGATCCCTTCTATGAAGGAAATATTATTATAACTAAATAGTTGGCTCGTTCAATTTCCCATTCAACACTATTCCTAAATATAATTTACCATCCATCAACAGTTGCACCCTCCCCCCTAAGGGGGCTAGATATACCCTTAGACTATATACAATACTTCTAAAGTAAATGCTAGGATAAAAAAAATTCCAACGTGGAGTGTCGAAAATAGGATTTATTGAAAATTTCTGCATATTATAAAGTAAGAATTCTATTGTTGTAGATTTTTCTTGTGAAGTTTTTTATATAGCCTAAGGCTCTATCTGGCCTCCCTAGGTGAAGGAGCAATTGACATGGCAATTTGCAGTGGACGTTCAAGGGGAATTGAATGGGGCTGCTCTTTTATTATCGTATCATTTCCTTCATAGAAAAATCTTCCTGCAGATTATTGCCCTAGACTATGTACAAAAGTTGACTAATCTCGTCAGCTTGTGTTATTTTTATGCTTATTTTTCATCGACACTTGTTTTGTAATGTCAAATGTAACCAGTTTGAAAAAAAGAAATCGGCATACTTTTGTTCATATTTTAGGGCTATATGTGGCCCCATTTTGTTCGGGAAGCGATGAGGCATAATTACAACAGCAGTGACTATTATATTTGGAAAAAAAGAAAAACAAAATGGTATGTTTTTTCTATCTGATATCTAGTTTTACTTGCAAAAAAAAGAAAGAATAACAAGGTGTCACCTGAAAGGTTCAAAATTGAATTTGCATTAGTGGTCATTAGTATATCAAACAGTTCGTGGTAACGAACTGTAGTAAGGAGCGACCCGGCTCAATAGTAACCAAAACTCTAAAAAATGGAATTTTGGTACCAATAGCTACATCAAAAGAATCGCATTTTAATGCTGATTTTAAATATATAAGTTTCATCAAGTTTAATCTTACCCATCATGCATTTGGGGAAAAAGAGCACGGGGAGGAGGGCTAGTTGCCATCCAATCACTTTTGACCTTTAAAAAGGGAACTAGAAATTTCAATATCTAATCATTTTATCCACCTCCGAATTTTATGTGACCACCCCTTCTATATAAATCTTATATGCCCCTGGAGCACAACTTACAACGCTCTCCTCAAGTTTAGTTTTACCCATCAAAAGTTACGAGCCTGAGAAAATTTACCTTATTTTAGAAAATAGGGGGAAACACCCCCTAAAAGTCATAGAATCTTAACGAAAATCACACCGTCAGATTCAGCGCATCAGAGAACCCTACTGTAGAAGTTTCGAGCTCCTATCTACAAAAATGTGAAATGTTAGATTTTTTGCCAGAAGGCAGATCACGGATGCGTGTTTATTTGTTTGTTTGTTTCTTTTTGTTTTTTTTTCCCAGGGGTGATCGTATCGACCCAGTTGTCCTAGAATGTTGCGAGAGGGCTCATTCTAACGGAAATGGAAAGTTCTAGTGCCCCTTTTAAGTGACCAAAAAAATTGGAGGGCACCTAGGCCTCCTCCCACGCTAATTATTTTCCCAAAGTCAACGGATCAAAATTCTGAGATAGCCATTTTATTCAGCGTAGTCGAAAAACCTTATAACTATGTGTTTGGGGACGACTTACTCCCCCTAAGTCCCCGTGGGAGGGGTTACAAGTTCAAAACTTTGACCAGTGCCTTCATATAGTAATGGTTATTGGGAAGTGTACAGGCGTTTTCAGGAGGATTTTCTGGTTGGAGGCAGGGGTTGAGAAGAGGGAGATATGCTGGGGGAACTTTCCATCGAGGGGGGAATTCGTCATGGGGGAAGAAAATTTCCATGAAGGAAGCGCAGGATTTACTAGCATTACTTAAAAAAAACAATGAAAAAATAAATATGAAAATTTTTTTTTTCAGCTGGAAGTAAGCAGCAGCATTAAAACTTAAAACGAACAGAAATTATTAACCATATGAGGGACTCACCTCCTCCTAATACCTCGCTGTTTACGCTAAAGCATTTTTAGCAATTTCAACTATTTATTCTGCGGCTTTTGTGATTCAGGGGTCATTCTTAATGAATTGGGACATAATTTAAGCTTTAGTGTAAAGAGCGAGGTACTGACGAGGGGGCGAACCCCCTCATATATGTAATAAAAACATGAGAATACAGAAGTTTTTTACGTAAGGTAATTTATAAGTTACATATATCTTTTACTTATAAAAAGATTCGTAAAAAATTAAAAGTTCTAGCTGCCTTTCTAATTAACCGAAAATTGGAGGGCAACTAGGCATCCTCCCCCGCTCTTTTTTTCTCAAAATCATTCGATCAAAATTATGAGAAAGCCATTTAGCCAAAAAAAATAAATATACAAATTTCGTTTTAATTATTCCTCTGCGGAGAGCCAAAATCAAAACATGCATTGATTCAAAAACGTTCAGAAATTAAATAAAAAAACAAGTTTTTAAATGAAAGTAAGGAGCGACATTAAAACTTAAAACGAACAGAAATTACTCCGTATATGAAAGGGGCTTTTCCTTCTCAACGCCCCGCTCTTTGCGCTAAAGTTTTTTACTGTTTTAAAATGTAGAGTTAAGAGAAAGAGTCAAACTTTAGCGTAAAGAGCGGGGCGTTGAGAAGGAAAAGCCCCTTTCATATACGGAGTAATTTCTGTTCGTTTTAAGTTTTAATGTCGCTCCTTACTTTCATCTAAAAAAACTTGTTTTTGTTTTATTTAATTTGGAACAAGAGCTAGAAGATGCAATGCATAGTATGTTCATCTTTTACCTAGCAAAATAACCTAAGAATGGACAATCAACAGAATTACCAAATAAATCTCTCCTGAATAGACCTAGATGTATAGCTTGAATTAGGAGCCTAGCTGGTATTATCTTGGGCCACAAAGTATTGCTTTTTGTTCTCATCTTTGTGTAATATTTAAGGTTCGGCTCTAGATTGAGTACTAGAATAACACAATTCTTGTTTCACTGCATTCATAAAATTTCTGGTTGTTCCATTTGCTTCCGGTTTGACTGCATCCCAGCAGATGCTTCCAAAATTTCTCCCAGGAAGGGTGAGGGGTAGGGTAGGAGAGAGCAATTACAACAGGATTTCTGTTGGTATTTTTATATAGTTTTGGAGGTTTAGTATGAATACAAGTAAAACCATGAATGCTTGAACTGCTGCTGGTTTTCCCCTTTTTCTGTAAGGACTTAGTGTCAGGTGGGTCTTTGAATCTGTCATTTACATGGCAATGTTTCTTTTTGCTTCTTAGGGGTGTAAAGATAGTGTATCATTAAGGCATATCTTGACATATACTCTTGGCTTCAAATCTGTGGGAGAATTCCCTCTCGTATGTCTAAGTAGCCAGCACCCTAAAATCAAGGAATCATTGTCCAAAAAGGAGCTTGTCAAGGTACATTTCTGGGCCTGGGCATATCTCTCATAGAATTGCTGCTGTGTATACAATCATTGTTACTACAAAATTGCATTTCAATTATTTCAACATCTTTTTCCGCGGTGGCCATGAGAAAGCTGCAACTCTGTTAAATAAAAAAACATAATAGAAAGGTTTCAAGTCTTCTTTGTTTGCAGTGTTCACTTTTTCTGTTTTCAAGCTTTTTCTTAGTCATCTAACACTATTTTGTTAGTTCTAGAAGATTTTCAAGTTTTGTTGTTGATGACAACGTGGCCAAAGCACTGGAAAATCGCCAACCGGTTGTGGCCCTAGAATCAACAATCATCACTCATGGCATGCCTTTTCCAATAAACATAGAAACAGCCAAATTGGTAGAGGAAAATGTTCGGCTTCAGGTTTGTCGAAACTTTATCGAATTTAGAGCCGCTAAAATGTCAGTGATTTCGAGTTTTGCTTCTTTATTGAACAAAAAAAACCTGTTTATCCCCCCCCCTGTTGATCCTACAAAGGAGCCAAATTCTGTCATACCTTGAAATACGTCCGACCAATATCTTTTAAACTGGAGAAAGAACAATCGAGAGGAAAAGGTTTCTTGTACATCATGCAAGTTTACCTTATTTTGGGTGTTCTTAGTTAATTCTATGGTACAAGTTTAAAATAAAGTTTCCTTTTTATGTTTTTTTTTTTTTTTTTTTTTTTTTTTTTTTTTTTTAAGGGGATATGTACTAAAGGCTGTCTTGGTATGATATCAGAAAGCCTTTCTCTGTCCCGGTGGTTCCAAGATTATCTTTATATAGTATCAAGATTAAATATGTTGTCTATTTACTCAATATATTTACAGACATATAAACTAAGACTTATTTCTTTTCTTTGATGTTGAAGTAATTATGAAAAATCTGGGACAACGTTTGTTTTCCTCTTAGTGCTTGAAAAATTTCTAATTTAAGGACCTAAGATTTTCTGCTTAAGACGCTTGGTACAAAATTTTAGGCTTTCTTTTCGAGCTCAAGTCGAAAGAAAGTATTTTTTTTTTTACTAGGAATTCTAAAATTTAGGAATATATCAAACCTTACCCTGTCACATTAGCTAACTGTGGCTCGGGGCCAATGCTAAAAATTCAAACGACTATAGAATAGAAAGATCTCATTCGCAGAATGATCCCAGCACCAAATGATGTGTTTACACTTACCAGTTTCAAAGGACTTCTGGATACCAAGGGCTCAGTAAGAAAAATTCAGTCAAAGGATCAGCTAGATTCAAAAATAAGTACTTAGTATATTTAGACTAAGTATAAAGATCCTCGGGGTGCTAGGAGCCAGACAAGTGCTGGCACTTTCTATGCAAATGCATCGACATCCATAAATAAAGAAATGCAAGTGATACGCAGATCATTTAGAGATGGAATAGAATTACATTTTCAACACTGATCACTTATATACAGGATTAAGTATTTACTTAAAATTTTTCGCATTCACTCAGCCTCCCTGTTGCATGGAGCTAGATGCTCCTTTTCTTACTTAGACCTATATTGGTCATGGGAATAGCAATTTGTAATAATATTTGTCCATGACAACGTGTCTGATCTGCTACCACATTGACCAAAGTTGCCCCGGGGCTTCAGATCAGCCTCAAATTTGGCTAGATAGATATTGCATTGGATCACAAGAAAATAAAAATTTTCTCAGGTTCAACATATGCCCACTATTTTGGGATTTTATCGCCAAAATTCATTCCCTTGCTTACATTAGTCACACAATAAGGATTAAGAGCTTGTACAACCAAGTTTTAACCAAAATTTCACCAAAAAGGAAAATCCTTTTAATGGCATTGCACCAGGTGTTAATTCACAAAATTTAGGGAAGGGAGGGACAAGATCCATTGTTCAAAATCTAGAGGTGAGAAATTTTGTTATTTTGATTTTTTCCCCCCAAGAGAATATTTCTGAAAGTTATAAAAACAAACGATCAAAATAGCCTCATACATCCACTCCCTGTAACACACTGAATTCATTTTTCCTTTTCTAAGAAAAGAATTTCTGATCCTAAAAATATGGAATATATTTGGCAGAGTAAACTCAAAGATCCCTCTAAGATCTTTTTATAAAAATTCAAGGAAACCTTGGCTAGTAAATTTTATATTCGATATTACTTACAAGGCGTATTGTATGTTTTCTGTAATGTGCTTAGGAAGCCAATATCACGCTAGCCTGTAGTTTCGTTTTCGTTTTGCCTAGTCTTATAGAACGCCAGCACTTGCACATAAACACGATAATGTCTCAAAATCTATATTTTATTCTTATTCCCATTGAAAAAAAATATTTCAGTGGATTAGAATTATTAATGCTTAAAGATAGTAGAGATAGTTACGACTCATAGATGAGCGAAACATATTGTGTGCATGGAAATGAGTTGAAAATTTTGCTTTAGTTATTCCGCAAAATGGAAAAACCAATACCTGGAAGGCAAAAGCAATGACTTTGATATCAGAGTCATCTATATCCATTGATGAGCAACAAATCCTGTAGTGTCTCTATATAATATGTTTAGAACTTTCAGACTTGTATTTACTCTTGGAATCTAAATTGGTTTATAATACCACAATGGCAACCCCACCGACCGTAGTCGATATTTTATAGGGTGGCTGTAGCTACTCGCATCAGAAAAAGGTAGATTTGAGTGTTTTATCCCTCTCACCGTCTGTAAGATTTACCAAAATTTATGAATGTTTATATACCTTTTCCGAGGAGGAGTCAACCCTGCGAAAACATTTCAGAGAAAGGACTATTGCTGGTAAAATTATTCGCTTTCATCGGTTCAATGTCTTATTTCTTATGAACATTATGTAATTTTGCATGCATTTTTGTATTCGATTGAGGTTTGGGGGAGGGGGGCTTACTAATACCTGGTTTTAGTAGCCAGGAATCTTTCGTTCTAATTTATTTCCAGTCACTTCAAACTTGTTAATTGTTTGTTGATTATCAATACTTTGTTGTTGATTGGTTATCTTTAGTTTTGCTCTGCTATCGAAAATTCTCAAAATTGGTCACATTCACCAGGCTTATCAATATTACAACGTCATGTCATTTTGACAGTATTTCATTGCAGATAGACTGACAGTAAGTGTCAAAATATGACAGGATTCCCTAATTTTGACAGTTTTGCTGCCACTTGTTGACGAAACTTAGGGTAGTAAGTGAGCAACGTGGTTAACTCTTGTCAGTCCCCGGGCGGTATCCAGGACTTTGTTCTAGGGAGGAGGACGTATTTCTTAATTAAGAGGGGATTAAAAAAAAACTTTAAAAAAACGCCTCAAAAATTGGTTTATATGCATCTTTGTTTCGTTTTCACGAGTCGGACAAACATTTCGGGGGGGGGGGGGGGGGTTCACAGAACAAGAGTTATAGTACCTAAACTTCTGGACTCAGCCCTTAAATCACTGACTTCTGGAACCAGACAATTCTTTGGGGAGCATCGTTGACACTATTATCCCTTTATTTCTGTAGTTTAGTTGTTGGAAGGAGTCCGGTCGAATTGGGAAAAAATCACAATGAAAGGAGGCACAGTTGTCCATGATATCAGAATACACTTGTGAGATCAAAAATTTTTTTTTGTAGAACGTGAAAGCATGACACACTCATTTTTTGGGATGATCTACTTCACATCAAAGATCCCCAGAGCAAACATAGACTTAGATCTACGCTTCATCCTTTTGCTCTACAGCTGAATTGTAAGAGCAAAGAGACAATTTCCGAGTTGGCCAACATAAAAACCGAGCTCAGGAGCCGCCTGGATGCTGCAATCGTTAATGCTTTCATGCATGCGGAGCAACTTGTGCACCAGTCTTAGACTTTACGCATTCATGGGCAGTATAAATGGATAGTTCAACCAGCTTTTCATATCATTTGAAAAAAAAATATATCTGAAGGAATAGCACCATAAAGAAGTCGTTGAAAGATCAGCTTTTATCGATTCTTCGGATGGTGACTAGGTGGTGGTGTTTGTAACTGTTATTGCACTTGTATAGATCTTAGCCATGACTTTTCTAAACAATATCTGATGACTGTTCTTTGATTTATCTTTTCTGTTTTTTCTAAAGCAAATATAGGTCATTTGTTCATTACAGCTTGTTCTGGTTGAAGCTGGCCGATTTCGTATTTTTTAGGCAACTCTATTTTTCACTGAGACTCGAAAAAGCAAGGAAAAGCAAGTCAGACGATTGAATACCTGTCTTCATTGACATGACACTTATCCGGCTTCACTTTAAAAAGTAAAATGAAAACATGGCCTAACAGACCCGTCACCGCAACAATACTTTTCAAAGATAGTTTTCGCGATTTCTTTTGATCACGATTCTCTTAAAATCATGGTTTTCCTCAAAAAAGTAAATTCGTTTTATGGAATGAGAGACACTGTTAAATTGCGGAAATACTACTTTTGCATCCCGCAAGAAAGAGAACCGATAGATGACTTCTTTATCTTGTCCTCGTTTTCTTCATTCTTCGCGATTTTATGATTTATCTTGAAATTTCACTGAAAAACTTACCTTCTGGTAATTTGCCCTTCCCATGGGGCGTGAATGTAGCCGCAAATTTTAGGATCTAGTATAAATATTGTCTGCACTAATGAGTCCGTTTGGACCCTATGGTAAGATAGAGGACATTCATAAATCTTAACAAAGTTCCAACGTCCTTAAAATATCACAAAGAATATCCTCTACATTGCAACAGGAGTGATTAAAATCCACTAAAGTAGTATCAGAGCTCTGATATAACAGGTCGCTACAGATGATGAACGTTGAGTCGCTTGGATTCAACTGTAGCCTAACCGCGTTAAACTACAGTTGAACGTCTGAAAAATTGTTGACAGACCAGCAAGCTAGATGATACGATTTTGGCTCCAAATCTGACAGGTTAGATAAACGAATTTTGGCAACTCTGTATATTATACCACCCGTTGTTAGTTTCTAATTTTTTTTTTTGGTTTCACAGTATTGTATGACATCTAACCCCACTACGCTTATATATGGAAAATATTCTTATTTGTTGAATGGAAAAGTAAAAATATGTGCAAGAACGGGTTCTTGCCGAATCCTTGGCAAGATACGAATCTTGGATTTCCAAGATTCGTATAGAGAAAAAAGGGATAGAATGTATTAATTTCGTGTTATAGACCCATGTCTCCCAAGAAAATCAGTAATATCTGTACTACTTAGACTTTTACCTGTGTTTCTCCATGGATGGACAAAAATCGTTTATCTAGAAAGTCATGAGCATTGGGCTTAGCACCAACATTTCGCCTATAAAGAGGACTCCTCTGTTCATTTCTGACTTCTGAATTTTGAAGCTTGAAAATGTGGCATGAAATATGAACCCTTATTCCATTTCCAGATTTACATAAAATGCAATGGATTTATACTTTGAAATAAGATTAAGGCAAAGTTTCAACAAGAAATGAAGCAAACAATACAGGCGTATTCTTTGGAATTCGTTTTTCTTGATAATTGCACAACTTTCATACAAATTTTTGGAGACTTATACGGGGCTTGACCGCAGGGTGAATACATAAATTTTTAACGTAAAGTACATTCAGAAATATTTCTTTAGAAAAAACTATCAAATGTAAACTTATGAATAGCTTATGTGAATTGAAGAGTAATGAGTGTGATTGCAATCTTAGTAAAGGAAAAAAACACACAACGATATTTTGGTGAGAGTAATCTTTTATTTAGATATTATTACATTCTAGTTCTCTTTAAAGCTAATAAAAATAATGGAAAAGCATCAACATTAAAAAGAAAAAAGTATCTGGCGATTTCAAATTAAGATCCACTTTTTTCAGGGAGCTATACCAGCAACTATTGCTGTATTAAATGGAAAAATTCATATTGGTTTATCAGATGAAAAGCTAAGCGACTTGGCAGCAGCTTCTGACCTTGTTAAGGTTTCAAGGAGAGATTTGCCCTATGTCTTAGGCAAGGTAATACTCTTTAAACTTTACATATTTTTGGACGTTGTAGGTAATTTTAAATCTGAAAAAGTCCCCTGCAGTGCTAAATTGGCTTTTGGAATGGCAACATGTTTCCCCCAGTAAAAACCAATGTAAAAGCCAGAATTCGAAAGATTTGATAGCGCTGAATGCCTAGAAATACATGGACCGGTAGATTCCATTCGCCATGAGATCTTTTTCCATAGTTCAGTTTACCATAATCTGTTGCCATGCCCTTTAATGTAAAGATCTAAAATTCAGTGTCCTTGAGATATAAAACTTTGACAATATACCGTTATAGAATACTAATACTTTATATAAAAACTTGTATTTATTGCCCATTGGCGTTATGAAAGTTTGTATTTTCTATTACCACCATGACACCCAAGACAAACATGAAACTTTTAGAAGAAGTTTGGCCTGCGAAATTGAGAAAATTTCAGTTTTTATTAAATTTGATATTTTGTCATGGGAAAACTTATGTTCCTTATTTTTTTTTAATACGTTCATTCGGACTCGAACACTGTTTGAAATTTAATTCATGTAGAGAAAAGGACGAGAAAGAAAAAAAAAATGATAAAAAAAGAAGAAAATGGAGGAAGTGAACGAATTAGAAAGAAGAAGAGAGAGAGAGAGAGAGAGAGAGAGAGAGAGAGAGAGAGAGAGAGAGAGAGAGAGAGAGAGGAGAGAGAGAGAGAGAGAGAGAGAGAGAGAGAGAGAGAGAGAGAGAGAGAGAGAGAGAGAGAGAGAGAGAGAGAGAGAGGAGAGAGAGAGAGGACGAGAGAGAGAGAGAGAGAGAGAGAGAGAGAGAGAGAGAGAGAGAGAGAGAGAGAGAGAGAGAGAGAGAGGAGAGAGAGAGCACGCACATCCCAAAGATATCTGATCAAAACTTCCGAATAGCTTTCTAGTTCAAAACGGTCGAAAGGTCGAATAATTATGTCTCTGGGAATCCCCCTAGGATCCATCCACTAGAGCAAGGGCTGTAGGCTCTGAAAGTTGCACATTGTTGATATAGAAGATTTGTTGTGGGAAAAAATAACATGTTCGATTCTGGGCCTCCAAAAACGCTTAGGGTGTTAAGGTGAAACTTTGAGGAGATTGAAGAGTAACCGAAGGACAACCAGTCCCCTCGCTTGTTTTAGAAGCCCTCCTCAACACTATTAGAAACTCTGGAAAACCATTCGTTCCCGATAGTCGAAATGTCTAATGTTTAGGCTTCCGAGCGTGTCTTGCCCTCAGAGTCCCCGAGACATGGAATGTAAATCATGAGATTGTCCCATTTTGTGGGTACAGGATTTATCGTTGGGAAAGGGGGAAATATTTGATCCTGGGTGTTTCCTAAGAGACCAAGGGTATTCGGGTAAAATTTTAGGAATATTGAGAGGGAATGTTGAAGCAAATGAAAAGACACTATGTGCATCCAGATTATCAAAAAGGAGTATCAAATATCTTAGGAACGGTTAAAGGTACTTGAAAGTGTCCGGCTTGCTACTACTGCTACTGCTACTCGGTCTGCAACTGCGACAATTTCGATTACGTCTACTTGCAACTGTGACTAATATTATTTGCAGTGGTGGCTTCTTGCAACTGCTACTACTTGCGACTACTTGTGACTGCTACTACTCGTGACTGTGACTATAGCTACTTGGGACTGCGGCTACTTTTACTGCTTTTACTACTATGGGACAGCCCGCTCTTCCCAACTTGGTCTATTTACAGGTCTCCTCCCCAATACTGATCGAAATTTTGGAAAAATATTTTATTCAAAATAGTCAAAAGGTCTAATAAATATATCCCCGAAGATGCCAAGCCCCCCACAATCCAGGGATAAGGATTATAAATTCTGCAATTTGCCCATTGTTTACTTAGACGATATATCATTACTACTTGAGACTGCAAGTATAATAATGGTAGATGGTAACAAGCCTACCTGAGCTATGGATGTCGGGCCTTGATTTTATTTAAGCCATAATTTTGACGGAACCTGTGCTTGTCATCATAAGGTTCAAATTCAAATCTCTTGCCAGACTATAAAATCACTAAATAAAATAAAACTCAAATCACTGAAAAACACTGGTAATGAGTTGAATCTGGAATTATTGTTCTGACATGGCCAGAATTTTTGGTGGTGGCGTTGATGGCTGCTATCATAGTAGATCTTAAGAAGCTCGGGCCTTTAAGAGGAGGTTGGGGATTTTGGCGAGTTTTCAGTTTATGGGTAATAGACTTCCGAATTTCGCTAATGCAGAACTCACTATTGTTTGTTTTTAGCAATTTCCAGAGCTGCTCTGATTTTCTGCTTTAACAATTATGGAACAATGGCAATAAATTGGGCCTGGTCGAACTTAATGGAGTGACAAGGGTTTTCAAAAATATGATGGGCCTGTGCAGAAAGACTATCTTCCTGCTTAAGCTTTGTCTTTTTAAGGCAGGCAACAGTAGGATCAACATGTTCTTTTAATCGGTGATGTAAAGATCTCATGGTACGACCTATATAGTTATCACCGCAACTGCAAGGAATCTCATATACCTCTAGTGGATCTGAAGTAATATTATCCTTGCCTTTGTTAAAGAAGGAGCAGATAGTCATTCCAGAAGGAAAAAACACCTTATAGCCAAACTTAGCGAGTTTGGAGCTTAAATTGTCAGTAATGCCCTTAATATAAAGTAATGAAAAAAGGGTTTATTTTCTTCACTCTTAGGGGCAGTGCTCTTGGTTTTTGTGCTCATCATTCTCCTGGAAATAACCTTATCAATGACATGTTGGTGGTGTCCATCACCTATAAGAACATCTTTTATATGATTAAGTTCAGCCTTCAGCTCAAAATCAAAGGAACACACTACAGACGCTGTATCAACCAACAAATAGACTACAGATTTTTTTGCTATGTGTTGGCTATAGGAGTCATATCTCAGATATCTGTCACTATGAACTGGCTTTTTGTATACACTCAAGTCAAAAACTAGTTTTCCGTTTGGTAATGAGAACATCTAAGAAGGGTAAATTGTGGTTAGTTTCAAGTTCAGTGGTGAATATTATATCTGGATCCTGCTGGTTAAAAATATAGAGAAAGGATCTTATTTTGTCTCCTGTCTCGTTCCAAATTATTAAGCAATCATCTGCATATTTCATGTAGAGTTGAATATCCTTGAAGTCCTGCTTGAAGATCTTATTTTCAATATACTGTAGAAAAACCTCACTGAGAACTGGTGCCAAGGCTGATCCCGTCGGTATGTCCCAATTGTGTTTATAAGTCTGTTACCTGAAAGTGAAGTAAGCATTGCTCAGACACGAGGACGTGAGAATAGTGATGTTTGTTGTGTCAAAGCTAGTCAGTTCTTTCCAGGAATCATGATTTCCTAAAGCTGATTGTAAAGCTGATATAAATCGGGGCAAGGGTATGCTGGTAAACAAAGATACAACATCAAAAGTGCACATTGTGGTATTCTCCAAGATGTTGATGCCTTTTAGCCTTTCAACTACTTCTTTGGTATTTCTTATTGTGTGTTTGCTGCTGAGAGTTATGGATCTTAAAATACTTGCCAAGTACCTTTCCAACTTTTGTGTAGCCTAACCTACTGTTGGAACAATTGGTCTAAGGGGTATATCTGGTTTGTGAATTTTGGTGCACCACAAAATCCATGAATATTATAACAAGGATAAGATTATATACAACAAGGATAAGATTACTTGAGATCCACCAGGTATATGAGATTCCTTACAGTTGCGGTGATACGTATACAGATCTTACCGTGATATCTCTACATCACCGATTAAAAGAACGTGCAGATTCCATTGATGTTTGCATTAAAAAGACAAAACTTAATAAGGACAGTTTTTCAGCACTGGCCCGTCATATTTTTGAAGCCAGGACAAACTTGTTGCTATTGTTCTATAATTCCTGAAGCAGAAAATCAGAGAAGCTCTGGAAATTACTAAAAACCAACCAGCCATCAGTAAAGACAATGGTGATTTTTGCATTAGCGAAATTTGGAAACCCATTTCCCATAGACTGAAATCTCGCAAAAAACTCCCCCCCTATACGTCCGACCTTCTTAAGATCTACTAGGAAAGCGGCCATCAACGCCTCCACCAAAGTTCTGGCCATGTCACAACAATAATTCCAGGTTCGGCTCATCAGTTAACTAAATCAAAATACAGCTAGGTGTATCCCGGATGTCGAAAGGCCTATCTGAAACATCTCAGGATCGGGTTATAGTATTTAGCTGAAACTTTCAGAGGATGCTGGACTAAAACAAAGAATACTGTGTACATCCAATTGTTAATATAGTATGTACAATGTCTCAGGAACAGTTAAGGCTATTAAGCAGACATTTTAAGAGAATGTTGAAGGGGATGTTGCACTCGACTAAAAGACCATAGGCATCTCGGTTGTCTACAATATATCTTAGGAACGGCTAATATCATTTAGTTGTAACTTTCAGGCAATTTTGAGGGG